>NC_134534.1:81205000-81508888 GCF_050624435.1 Tenrec ecaudatus
CCACCCTGACAATTCACCTGCTCATACAGCCATCTCAGTGCACCACTTTTGGCAAAAACCAGCATGCCTCTCTTGCCCCATGCACCTGACTCACCTGAGCTCACTCCGTGTGACTTCCTTTTGTTTCTGTGAATAAAGGGGCATGGATTGACAGTGAGTTGGCTACGTAGAAGAGATGAAGAGAAAAATCACAGAAGTGATGTCAACTATCCAAATAGATGAGATTGAAAAATGTTTCCGAGAATGGAATCTCAGATTTGACAAGTGTATGAAGTGGAATGGAGAGAATTTGAAGGTGAAAAGGTTGTTTTATAAAAATATTTAAATTCATAGCTTTCGAAAAATTTGTTTTGGGGGGCTACCCCCTCATACATTCAGTTCAGTTGTCAATTTTTAGTTGAGATATATATTGTTATATTAGTGAGTTGTGGGATATATATGTGTGTATGAATATACCTATACTTACATATTACATAGAGTCAATGTAACAAAGATAACTGGTCGACATTCAACCCTTTCAGGAAGTAGCTGAGGAGCAAGAGCCAATGGTGCTAAGAAAAGTTCACGCTGCACTGAAAGCATTAGTCAAAAACAAAGCTCAGGAATTAATGGAGCACCGATTCAACTATTTCAACAGGCTGATGAAGTACTGAAATCACTTACATATGCCAGAAAATTTGGAAGAGAGTCCAAGGCTGTGTGTATCATAATACACTATGGATAGCCTTGAGAAGATTAGGAATCCCAGAACACTTTATTGTGCTCCTGCAGAACTTGTACATGAATCAGGAGGCAGCTACGGGAACAGAACAAAGGAATACTGCATGATTGAAAACCAAGAAAGGTGTGCACCACAGGGTGGTATCCCCTCATCCTTCTTATACAGACTGTATGCTGAGCAAACCATCAGAGAAGCTAGATTATATGAAGAAGAATTCAACATCAAGATTGGAGGAAGGCTTATTAACAACCTGCAGTATGCACATGATGCAAACTTGTTTGCTGAAAGTGAGGAGGACTTGAGGCATTTGCTGATGAAGATCAAGGATTGTAGCCTTCAGTATGGGTTACAACACAATGTAGAAAAAGACCCAATCCTCACAACTGGACCAAAAGGTACTATCACGATAAAAGGAGAAAAGGCAGAAGTTGTCAAGGATTCCATCTTGCTAGGATCCACAATCAATGCCTATGGAAGCAGCAGTCAAGAGATCAAAAGACACCTTGCATTGGGTATATCTGTGGCACATGACTTCTTTAGCGTCTTGAAAAGCAAGGCTGTTACTTTGAGGACTAAGGTATGCCTGAGCCAAGCCATGGTATTTTCAATTGCCTCAAACACATGTGAAAGTTTGGCACTGAATAAAGAAGACTGAAGAAGAATGAATGAGTTTGAATTGTGGTGCTGGTGAGAGTCTTGAAAGTACCATGGACTGCCAAAAGGACAAGGCAGTCTGTCTTGGGAGAACTAATGCCAGGTTGCTCTTTAAGGCAAGGACAGTGACACTGCATCGTACATACTTTGAGACCAATCCCCAGGGAAGGAACCATGCTTGGTAAAGTGGAGGGGCAATGAAAGCAAGGAAGGCCTTTAATGAGATGGATTGACACAGGGGCTGCAATGTGCTCAAATATAGGAACAATTGCAAAAGTGTTGCATTCTGTTGTGAATATGGTTGCTATGGGCACCAGGCAAGAGGCATTGGAGAGAATGGTGGTGTTTCAATGCCTTCCGCACCAGAGACTTTTTCTCAAGAGTCGGAAGGCACTGGATGGTGGTAGTTCAGTCTGAAAGTGACACAGAAGGTGCCGAGTTTGCGCCAGAGGGGCTTCCAGAAGTTGTAAAGCAAGCACTTGCTGATACCACCACTGGAAAGACACGCTCATATAACCTGCGGAGAACAACCAGGGCCACCAGAAACTGTCCCCACCTTGCTGCATGGAAGTTAGCACTGTCCCCTCAAGGGTCTATGAAGAAAATCTTGCTGAGACCTCCAGACGAGCAGCTGGTGGCAGCAGATCACATAATGGCCATGCTGCTCAGCAGAGCCCAGTGGACTCAGACTCTGCCAACCCAGAGCCCATCACAAAATCCCACTGTGCCAGGAACCTTCCTAGGGAATTTGCAGTCCAAGAGCGGGACTGAGGGCCAAGTGAGGCCAGTGTGCCCCAAGCTCAGACTCTGGACCTGACCGCAAGAGCAAAGAGAACTGTAGAGTCCAATAGAAGAGACCCAGTCTCCCTATGTGTCTAGACTGCTGCTGCGACATTTCCTTAGTCCCTTGTTCATAGAGAAGAAACCCTGGCTGACTTGACAGTCAGGGCGCAGTGTAGCAACGATGAAGCACACAACTTTCCTCTAGTTATTAATTGCTTCCTTCCCCCCACTATCATGATCCTACTTCTACCTTACAAATCTGGCTGGACCAGCGCATGTACACTGGTACAGATAGGAACTGGAAACACAAAGAATCCAGGACAGATGAACTCCTCATGACCAGTGCTGAGTGGTGGTACCAGGAGGGTGGGGGAAGGTGGAGTAGAAAGGTGGAACTGATTACAAGGATCTACATATAACCTTCTCCCTGGAGGATGGACAACAGAAAAGTGGGTGAAGGGAGACGTTGGACAGTGTAAGATATGGCAAAATAATAATAATTTATAAATTATCAAGGGTTCATGAGAGAGGGGGAAGGAGGAAGGGAGGAGAAAAATGAGGAGCTGATATTAAGGGCTCAAGTAGAAAGTAAATGTTTTGAGAATGATGAGGGCAACAAATGTACAAATGTGCTTGACACAATGGATGGATGGATTATAAGAGTTGTATGAACTCCCAATAAAATGACTAAAAAATATACTGTAAAAATTCTATAAATAAAAATTCAGTGCTTTATAAAAATAGAGAAAGATACCCCCATCATTTAGAGATCTAGATAAGGGAACACTTTCAATCTCCCCTCAGTATGTATTGGAAAGGACTGATCATTTAAGTCATCATTGACATTCTTCTAACTTTTGGAGAAAATTTTACAACTAGATAGAAAATACCATATAATAACTGCTGCCTATAGACTTCACTCTTAAAAATCATTTAAAATTTAATGCTTCCAATGAACAGTGCTTAGCAAAATGTGAACTGCTGTGTTACAATTAATATTTTATTTTATTTATTAATTTTTGAGCTGAGTAAAATGAAGGAATATACCATTATATTCTGTTAAGGAAAACATATGTATAGTTATATATATGAGTCTGTGTGCTTCTCTTTCCTATCTCAGTGTGTTTTAGAAATCCCTGGGTTTCTACACTACTGTACATATTTGTGTTGGGGGGGCAGGAGGTGTGCTTCTTTCCAGTTAGTTCAGTTGTAGGCACCTGTGTAGAAGAATATCAAGTTCCTGTCAGTTGTGCTGTTAGTTGTGTGAGTGTTTATAAAACTACTTTAGTGTGGTTCTTTGGTTTGCCTTTTCTTATCTGGTGATGTATTTAAATATGATTTCATTTTTTTCTTAAAAAGAAAGTTACCCTCTTGTAAAAATTATTTCTAAATGACTTCATTATAAATTTTTGAAGCTGACACCTGACTGATTAACTAGCTAACTAGCTAACTAACTAACTATATGGCCTGGACCCATGTTTTGCCTCCTCTGCCTTCAGTAGGGAGAAAGACGATCCAACTGCACAACAGTCCACAGTCGGGAAATGGAAACAAGATGTCCAGGGAGTTGTACAAGGCAGCACTCAGCCAACCCTCCCCGCCCCCCCCCCCTCTTACCCTGGCATTCTACTTCCCTTTCCGCTTCATTCATTGCAAGGGCTACTCAGAGCTCATAAACAATATGCATGACCGTTGGGACTTCTTTGGGAAGTCAACATGGCGGGATTGGGAAATATTAGCATTCAGAGTTCCGTGCACAGGTGTGCTCGTGCTCTCGCAGCAGCCATATGGCTGGTCCTCAGCCTCTGCCACGGGATCCTTTGTGTTCTGGGCCTGGAAGTGCCCTGCTCTGCCTCAGTGTTAGCCCTGCACTTTGCCTCATGGCTTCAATGCTGTGCCTTTGGCGCCTTGGCCATCTCTGCCACTTCTGATAGGGAGCTCAGATGCACTCCCCTGGTGGCTCTTCTTTCTTTTCCTTTTTTTTGGGGGGGGGTGTAAAATGATTTATTTATTTTAAACATTTTATTAGGGGCTTATACAACTCTTACCACACTCCATACATATACATACATCAATTGTATAAAGCACATCTGTACATTCTTTGCCCTCATCATTTTCAAAGCATTTGATCTCCACTTTTAAAAAAAAAAAACATTTTATTAGGGGCTCGTATATGTATGGATGGTGGCTCTTCTTCCTTGATGGTCCTGAGATACTTCTTCCTTCCTGCTTCTGAGATGGCCTCCTTAGATCCAGAGCAATGGCAACATTCTATTAGTGTTTCACACACCCATTTAGGAGAACTTATAGGTAAATGGAAAGAATTCTCATAAGTAAGTTTGCTTCACCACAATAATAAAATCCTAGTTCAGATATAAGAATACGTGTCCTCCCTCTTTTTTTAAACATGTTCTAGTGAATTGGGTGAGAGCATGATAGTTTTCATTTAATAACTCATATTCATTTTAGTTCCTCTCGTCGATTGCAATCCTCACAATGATGTCACTCACCTCACTACCACCCTTTTTATCCTGTTTCCATTTCTCGTACATTCCTGAACATTGTCAGGGGTGAATGATCCCAAATAGCTTATTATTCTGAGGTGCGCGTACCTCGGTAGTATGGATGTTCTCTTTATGTTGTTCTGGTTGTGTAGTGGTTAAGATAAGAAAGATCATCGGTTCAGCAAATTTCAGTTCAGCAAATTTTCTGTACTCTTCATAGGACTGATTAGTACCCATTTCTACACTGTGCTAAAATCAGTGTCCATCAGTACTTTCTGATTCAAACCAATCCTATAGCTTTTCAGTAGCTGTTTTTCAGAAGCAGATTTCTAGGGCCTTTCTTTTGGGGTCCCTGGTCGCATAAAGGTTAAGCATTGAGACACTAATCGAAAGTTGGACACCACCATTGGGGAAAGAGAGGGCTTTCTACTCCTGTAAAAAGTTATAGTCTCAGAAACTAATGGGGTAGCTCTACTTTGTCCTATAGGGTCACTATGTGTTGGCATGGACTCAGTGTCAGTGAGTTTTATTTTTAAGGCTTTCTACTGGTGCTGTTAGATAAGCATTAGACTGCCAACCAAAAATTCATTGGTTCAAACTCACCAGCTGCTCTTTGGGAGAAAAACGAGGCTATGAGACCCTTTGTAAACTGATTTGCACCATTACAAACTCGATATATGGTTGCTTTGGATCAGAGCAGACTGGATGACAGTGGGTTTGGCTTTGGGCTGGGTGTGTGGTTGCTCTGTACTGTTGAATTGCCACTGGAATGCAACCCTTCCTCCTTTGTCCTCCTCATTGCTAGCTTTGATTGCATTGTTATTGTTAAGGGCATTCCTCTCCCCCCGCCCCCTGTGGTGCCCTTTTCTAGGGATAGGCCTCTCCTGATCACATGTCCAAAATAAATGAAATAAAGTCTAGCTATCCTCGTTTTGAGGAAAATTTTGCCTGTATTTTCTCTTACACAGATGAATTTTTCTGGATATCCATGGGATTTTCAGTTTCTTCACCAGCACCATAATTACAATGGATCAACTCTTCTCATCTTCTTATTCATATGCACATGATGTGGTAGAAAACACCATGACTTGGGTCAGGAGAACTGGAGACTTCAAAGTGACATTTTTGCTCTTAACAGTTGAAAAAAGATATTTTTTGCCGCAGATTTCCCTAATATATTATGTCAATTGGTTTATTGACTGCGCTTTGCATGAACATTGTGGATCCAAGTAAAATGCAATCCTTAACAAATTCAATCTTTTCACTGTTTGTCATCATGTTGTCCATTTGCAAACTTATATAAATAGCATCTGTGTTATTTACATTGAGTTGTAATGCATACAAAGGTTACACACTTTGATCGTCATCACTAAATGCTTCAAGCTTTCTTGGCTTTCTGCAAGCTTGGTTGTATTGTCTGCACACTGAAGGCTGTTAATGACAGTCCTCAAATCCCAATGACACGTTCCTCATATAGTTCAGCATCTTGAGTTCTTTGCACATTACAGAGATTGCACAAGTATGGTGACAGGATAAAACTCTGGGGTTCACCTTTCCTGATTTCACCCCAGGCAGTGTACCATTATTTCATTTAAATGTTTGCTTGTTGGTCTAGGTACCACTTCTGTATGAGCATGTTCAAATATTTGGACATTCTCATTCATCACAATATCATCTGTAATGTGTAATGATTGACTCAGTTGAATGCCTTTGCATAGTTATTAAGACACAAGTAAAGATCATGTCACCATCCTCTGCCTACAGCAAAGATTCTTCAGGCATCTGCAATGATATCCTGCTTTTATGTCTTCTGAAGCCAACTTGAATTTCTGGCAGTTCCCTATCAATGTACTGATGCAACCTTTTTTTCATTTGTCTTCTGAAAATTTTTATTTTAATTTGATATTAATGACATTACTTATCATTTCTACAAAGTCTTGGGTTATCTTTTTTGGAATAAGCACCAATATGGACCTCTTCCAGTCAATTGGCAAGGCAGCTGCCTTCCAAATATCTTGACATAGATGAGTGCGTGAGTGCTTCCAGCCCTGCATTAGATTTTTCAGACATTTCAAGTGGAACATTTCAATAGTCTGTCAAGTCTAAGAGTCTTGGTTTTTGCTAATATCTTCAATGAAGCTCAATTTTTTTCAAAACTATTGGGTATTAATTACATGTTACATCTTGAAATAATTGAATATTGACCAGTTCTTTTGGTACAACGAATCTCTTCCATATCCTTTTGATTCTTCCTGTATCAATCAATATCTTGCCCATAGAATACTTTCAAATTATAGCTCAAGGCTTGAAATTTTCCTTAAGCTCTTACAATTTGAGGTTGAATTTCAGGTTTTTGCACACTTCATTATAATGGTTTGTCTCTGAGTATTCTTTGAGATTTTAAAGGTGTTTATCATCTTTACTCCATTGATTCCATTGATTTTAAAATTCAACACTCAAGAGCAAGTTTCAGAGTCTCTTCTCACTTCCATTCTTTATTCTCAATTTAACTTTTCATTTTCTTTTGTATGATGTGCCTAATACCTTCCCTGACTCCTCTGGTCTTTAGTCATGAGAATTCAATGTGTCAAATCTATTCTTAATATCTACATGATGATGGGGAAATAGATCTATGTGCATATATTTATAGGTTTAGTATTAAGATAGCAGATGGACATTGGCCCTCCACTCAAGTACTCCCTCAATGTAAAAATACTTTCTTCTATTAAATTGGCACTCTATGATGCTCACCTTCCTGACATGATCGCTGAAGACAAAATGGGTGCATAAACAAATGTGGTGCAGAAAGCTGATGGTGCCCGGCTATCAAAAGATAGAGCATCTGGGGTCTTAAAGGCTTGAATATAAACAGGTGGCCATCTAGCTCCCAAGCAACAAAGCCCACATGGAAGAAGCACACCAGCCTGTGCGTTCTTGAGGAGTCGAAGTGATCAGGTATCAGGCATCAAAGAACAAAATATGATATTGTGAATGAGGGAGAGTGCAGATTGGGGACCCAAAGCACATCTGTAGGCAATTGGACATCCCCTTACAGAAGGGTCGCAGGGAGGAGATGATCCAGTCAGAATGCAGTGTAGCAATGATGAAACATACAACTTTCCTCAAGTTCTTTAATGCTTCCTCCCCCCCCCCCCCCCACCTACTATCATGCTCCCAATTCTACCTTACAAATTCGGCTAGACCACAGGATGTACACTGGTACAGATAGGAGCTGGAAGCCCAGGGAGTCCAGGAGAGATGCCAGGACAGATGATCCATTCAGGACCAGTGGTGAGAGAGGCCATAGAAGGTGGGGTAGAAAGGGGGAACCGATTATAAGGATCTACATATGACCTCCTCCCTGGGGAATGGACAACAGAAAAGTAGGTGAAGGAAGATGTTAAACTGTGTAAGATATGAAAAAATAATAATAATTTATAAATTATCAAGGGTTCATGAGGGAGGGGAAAAATGAGGAGCTGATACCAAAGGCTCAAGTTGAAAGCAAATGTTTTGAGAATGATGATGGCAACAAATGTACAAATGTGCTTGACACAATGGATGGAAGGATGGATTGTGATGAGTTGTATGAGCCCTAAATCAAATGATTAAAAAAAAAGATAGTCTCAAAGTTCAAGCAGGATATACTCAGTCATGGTTTAGTTCTTGTGGACTTGTTCTAATTTGCTTCACATTCGACCTGAACTTGAAAATGAGTTATTGATACTTTGATCTACCTCCAGCCTCTGGCCTTGTTTTAGCAGATAATATTGAGCGTCTTCATTGTATCTTTCTACAATTTAATTCCTAAGTATTATATCTGGTGAAGTCCACATATATAATTGCTATTGAGAGCTCTGTTAGATTCTGTTCACCATGGGTGACCATTCTCATATTTGAAATACTGTGTGTAGCTTCAAACAGCACAGTCATATGCAAGCTGCCACACTATAACAAACTGACAAATGATAGTGTTCCTCTTCTAGACCTGAAATACCAATGACATAGTGTCCAGCATCACAGAAACATACAAGTAACTACAATAAGACAAACTGACAAAAATGTGAGCAGAAAATCCTCCTTATATTTTAATTCTTTGACAATTGAACAATGGTGTGTATTCAGTGGCTAATGATCATGGTGGCTCATGACCAAGCTCAGCTTCTCTACCAGTTTCCATCTGACAAATTAGCCTAGTCTTTTTATGATTTGGAAGATTTTTTACACATTTTCCCCACTCTATCTAAGACTTTCTCTTTTTAATTATCTAAAAAATAATTTTATTGGAGGCTCATACAATTCTTATCAAAATCCATACATTTATCCATTGTGTCAAACACATCTTTACATTTGTTACCATCATCATTCTCAAAACAGTTTCCTTCTACTTGAGCCCTTGGTATCAACTTTGCATTGTTCCCCTCCTTTCTCCACACTTCCTCCCTCATGAACCCTTGATAATCAATAAATTATTATTATTTTGTCATGTCTTACACTGACCGATGTTTCCTTCATCCACTTTTCTATTGTCCATCCCCCTGTAAGGGGATTATAGGTAGATCATTGTGCTAGGTTCCCTCTGCCTCCCCTCACCTTTCTCTTCCCCTCCTGGTATGGCTATTCTCAATATTGGTCCTAAGGGGTTTATCTGTCCTGGATTCCCTGTGTTTCCAGCTCTTACTTGTACCCATGTACATGCTCTGATCTAGGCCAATTTGTAAGGTAGATTTGGGGTCATGATAGTGGGGGTGTGGGCAGAGGAAGCATTAAAGAAATAGAGGAAAGTTGTATGTTTCATTGGTGCTATACTGTACCCTGACTGGCTCGTCTCCTCCCTGTGACCCTCTGTAAGGGGATGTCCAATTGCCTACAGATGGGCTTTGGGTCTCCACTCTGCACTCCCGCTCATTCACAATGATATAATTTTTTTGTTCTGGGTCTTTGATGCCTTGTAACTTCTCCCATCACCACCTCGTGATCACACAGGTTGGTGTACTTCTTCCATGTGGGCTTTTTTGCTTTTGAGCTAGATGACTGCTTGTTTGCCTTCAAGCCTTTAAGACCTCAGATGCTTTCCCGAAACGATCGCTGAAGACAAATGTGTGCATAAACAAATGTGGTGAAGAAAACTGATGGTGCCCAACTATCAAAAGATATAGTGTCTGGGGTCTTAAAGCCTTGGAGGTAAACAAGCAGCCATCTAGCTCACAAGCAACAAAGCCCACATGGAAGAAGCATACCAGCCTCTGTGACCATGAGGTGTCAAAGGGACAAGATATTAGGCATTAAAGAACAAAAAAAAATCATATCATTGTGTGCCCACTTTCCCAATATGATCGCTGAAGAAAAATGTATGCATAAGAAACTGTGGTGAAGAAAGCTGATGGTGTTCAGCTATCAAAAGATATAGCATATGGGTATCTTAAAGGCTTGAAGATAAACAGCAACCATCTAGCTCAGAAGTAACAAAACCCACATAGAAGAAGCACACCAGCCTGTGTGACCAGGAGGTGTCGAAGGGATCAGGTATCAGGCATCAAAGAATAGAAAATCATATCATTGCAAATGAGGGTGAATGCAGAGTAGAGAACCAAAGCCCATCTGTAGGTAACGGGACACCCCCTTACAGAATGGTTGCGGGGAGGAGATGAGCCAGTCAGGGTGCAGTGTACCAACAATGAAACATACAACTTTCCTCTAATTGTTAAATGCTTTCTCCCCGGCTCCATTATCAAGATCCCAATTCTACCTTACAAATCTGGCTAGACCAGAGGACAAACACTTGTACATATAAGAGCCAGAAACACAGAGAATTCAGGGCAGACGATCCCTTCAGGACCAGTGGTGAGAGTTGCATACCGGACGGTGGAGGGAAGGCGGGGTAGAAAGGGGGAACTGATTATCAGGATCTACATGTAGCCTCCTCCCTGGGGGATGGACAACAGAAAAGTGGGTGAAGGGAGACATCAGATAGTGTAAGACATGACAAAATAATAATAACTTATACATTATCATGGGTTCATGAGGTAAGGAGAGGGAAAATGAGGAACTGATATCAAGGACTTAAATGGAGAACAAATATTTTGAGAATGATGTGGCCGATGAATGTACAAATGTGCTTGACACAATTGATGTGTTATGAATTATGCATGTAAGTTGTATGAGCCCCCAATAAAATGATCTTTTTTAAAAGACCCCAGGTGCTATATCTTTTGATAGCCAGGCACCATCAGTTTTCTTCACCACATTTGCTTCTGCACCCACTTTGTCTTCAGCAATCATGTAGGGAAGGTGAGCATCATGGAATTCCAGTATAATAGAACAAATTGTTCTTGTGTTGAGGGAGTACTTGGGTAGAGGCCCAATGTCTACCTGCCACCTTAATACTTCTTATGTGATAATTTTCAAACAATTGATAGTAGTACCTGGATTCTATTAAGTTCTCATAGTCTTAGGATCATGGAGACTGTTTGCATGATCCATTTATCCATTAAACTAATTGTTTCCATGAGTCTTCAGGTTTTTTTTTCACTCTTCTTTCATTTGGACAGGGAAATATCAATAGTTTCACCTTAAATGGCCTCTTACAAGATTTTACTACTTACCAAAGTAAGATGTAGAACATTGTCTTTGTAGTCTGTGTTTTATCAATTGAACTTGGTGTCCCCTGGTACTCTGGTCATTAGCCCCCTCCTTCACATTCATTCCTTCAATATATTTGGCTACATCTGCAACATTTCCATTATTTTGTCTCCGTATGCTCCACCATATTTATGGATCTACTTTCAACAAAAGGTAAAAACACAGGTGCAAAAGTCCTCTTTAAAACCTAAATATACAAAAACAAACAAACCCTACATATACATTCTTGAATATAGGCTCACTGTCCATACCACATCTCTTCAACTTGCATGTTTGTTCATACATCTACTTGTAGATCCCGGTTATTTCGGGGCTGTATAAAGACTAGTGTTTACTTATGTTGTCTTTAACTCTTGCACTCCTCTCAATATCTTCCCTTGCCTCCATCATTTTGTCAACTTCTCCTTCACTCAAGTTAACATGTGTCTGCCTATAGCTTCCAACTGAACTCAGTAACCATCAATTAATGTTCTTTTCATGTGAGTATTTTTCCTTGATATTTACAATGGTGACTTCATACAATATTTGTCCTTTTATGATCGATTTTACTCAGCATATTGTCTAGTTAGCTTCATTCATTGTAAGGGGTATTTTTGGATTTATGATGATTTTTCTTTAATGCTCTGTAGATAATTGTGCATATGAATGCCACATAGATTACTGATCCATTATTTCACTGGGGCACATGTTATTTCCATCCTTTTGCTGTTGTGAATAATGCTGTGATGAACACAGGGGTGAATATATCTATTCATGTTGAGGCTCCTAATTCATTAGGATGTACCAAGTAGAGGAATTGTTGGACCATATGATATTCCTATTTCCAAACTTTTGAGGACATGCCAGGCCATTTACCACAGTGGTTTCACCACTCTACAGTCCACCAGCAGTATATGAAAGCCCCAATCTCTCCACACTCTCGCCAGCACTCATTCTTTTCTATTCAGTTTTGGTTGTTGTTGTTGTTGTTTATAATTTAGTGCTGGGGTGAAATGCTATCTCTTTAGGGCTTTGGTTTGCCTCTCTAATGGATAATGATTGTGACTTTTCATATATTTGTTGGTCACCTCAATGTCTTATTTGGTGAATTGGCAATTCATGTCCTCTGCTTGTTTTTCATTGAATTGTCTTTGTCCTTGCTGTTATGTTGGAGTTTTCTATAACTTTTAGGGATTTGTCCTTGTCTGATATATCACTGGAAAGAATGTTTACAGTCTGTAGGTTCTTTTTTTACTTTGTTGGGGAAAACTTTGATGCATGGAATTTTCTAATTTTTAGGAAATTCCAGTCATCCATTTTATCTTCTGTGGTTCGTGTTTCAAGTTCTGTTTGATAACGAATATATGCCATGTATTAGAGCCCCTAAGTTTGTCCTGCTTGTTGTTACGATGGAAGTCCTCCAGAAACTTGTTCACGGGGGTGACTCTGCTGGCATTAGAAATACCAATGACAGAGCCTCCCGCATTGCAGCAACACACAAGTCAGCATGGTACAACAAACTGACAAGTGGACAGAACATCCTCTCTATATTTTTATTGTTTTGATAATTTGCTTCTGTACCTCTTTGTGCTTAGTGCTTTCTCCAGATCTCTCTCCATTTTCCAGTTGGATTTCTTCTATCGTTTGCTCTACCCATCATAGACCAATTTCATTTGCTGTATTTTTAATTCCTATTATTTCTAGATAAAATATGCCTGGTGATATTTAGTAGCTTCCTGTTAATTAATTATAGGTAAGTGACTGTAGTTCACCTATAATTAATTAACAGAATGTTACCAAATATCACCAAATATAGGTGGATTATGTTCACTTGCCACCACTTGCCTGTCAGTTAATTGTACTGTGGTGGCTTGTGTTTTTCTGTGGTGCCGGAAGCAAGTCAGTGGTATTTTGGATGCCTCTGGGTCACCCAAAATCAAGAGGTTTCAGCAGAGCTTCTAGACTAAGAACAAACTGTGATTAGGAACCTGCTGCCCACTTAGGAGGAAGTCATCGCAGAAAACCTCACAGGCATGGAAACATTGTCCAGTACTGAAGGCTGATGGCGGGAAGCAGACCACTGTCAGAGATCATTGTAGAGGATGGGTCCCTGGAGGCAGAAGGCACTGAACATGACCAAGGAGGGGCTGCCAAGGTCCTGTACACAGAGTAAAGCCTATGGAGTGGAGCACTGGAGATCTGCATCTGCCGATGGCAGCTCAAGGGGAGAAGAGACATCTACTAACAATTGGTCCTTGGAATGTATAAAGTATGATGCTAGGAAATTTTGAAGTTTTCTAAAATCAAGTGAAACACATAAAGATCAATATCTCAGGCGTTAATAAACTGAAATGGACTGGCACTGGCTATCTTTGATCAGGAAATTATATGGTATCCAGGGAATGACACAACAAAGAGGAATAGTGTCAAAGATGTTTTCAGATCTACATTCAAGTGTAAGGCTAACTGTGGTAGATATAAAATTGGAGATGGCATGATAGAATTTCACAAGACAATGACTTTCATAGCAAACAAGCTTTTTCAACAACACAAATAGTAACTAAACACATGGGCTTCTCCCCATGGTATACCCAGAAATCAAATTGACCAAATCTGTAGGAAGAGACCACAGAGAAGCTCAATGTCAGCAGCTAAAATCTTACAGAATACATTAAAAATTGTTTAAAATAATTCCTAGGCATCTTACTATTCTTGATTTAATAAAATAATTTTCTATAAATAAAATTATTTTCTTAATTTCATTTTGGCTTTTTTTGCTACTGTACAAAAGTACAATTGATTTTCATATCTTGATGATATATAGCAACCTTACTGAGTATTTTTATTAGTTCTAATTGTTTCAGTGGATTATTTAAGGTTTTCTGTATATAAATAAGATAATTAGCTGAATATGGTGATACTCTTATTTCATTCTCATGCTATATGGCTTTCCTTTCCTCTTCTTGCCTAATGTCCCTAGCTAGAACTTCCAAGTGCAATATTGAATCGATGTGGCAAGAGCAGATAGCCTGGTCTTCTTCCTCATCTTATGTGGACAACATTCAGTCTTTTACCACTCCGCATAATGTCAAGTAATTTGGGAATTTTGAAACTTAGTTTAAAATATTTCATACTAAGAAGGTAACTGCTATTTTCCCAGTAAAGTTTTCTCTATTAATATAACTCCTAGTAAGGCCAATGCAGCTACATATTAGCAAAAATGATTTTTAGTTTGATAATGGTAATCTTGATGGTGGTGAGAGAGTTAATAAGAAATTTTTAATATATATGTTCTTTACATCAAAACAAAACCCCCTGGCACCACATCAATTCTGACTCAGAGCTGCCCGATAGGGCAGAGTAGATCCGCTCTTGTAAATTGCTGAGATAAAAACTCCCCAGGGGAGGAGAAGCCTCGTGTTTCTCACGAGGAGCAGCTAGTAGTTTTGAACTGCTGACCTCTCAGTTAACAGCCCAAAGTGTAACCCACCCACTACACAACCAAGGCTTCTTCTCTTTACATCAGAAATTACATTTAAAAATGATACATTGAGGATGAAAATAGTTCATTGTTGAGAAGCTTGGTAGAACTATATTTCTATACCTGTATGTAAAGAAATACCTATTTATACCTATACCTACACTCACATTTGTATCCATATCTATTATGTCTATAGCTATATATTTTTAATATGGTTATGATGCTTAGTAAAGGTTTCAGTTCCTCCCCAAACAGCTAGATGAGATATAGTGCATATGCTTAGTGGCTAGCTCACTCGGATTATCATTGTTCTCATTCACCAAGTGCTGAATAGTTTAACCCAGTGACATAAACTCTGGACTAGGACCCCTGCAGACACGCCATGTGTGTGGGAGGTGGGAGTGGCAGGGTGGAAGAAGACTATGGGTCAAGAGCAATAGGTGGCCAGAAAGGAGTCCCCATGGAAATGCATTAACTACTTCATCCCTCAGCAATTCTGCTCTTTCAGGACCACATTCTCTTACCTGAAAAAGCAGCACTCTGAGAGTGTAACAGTCATTTGTAAGAATATGCCAATCTAACGTTGTGTGTCCTTAACCTCCTTGCTGTGCACACTACCACCTGTGTACACACACACACACAAAGATACCCTACAAAGTTACTGTGTTTAGATAAATTTATGCTTACACTAGCTTATTCCTTTCCTCACAGATAGTTAAGGCAGGCCTAAATGGCTACAGTTTGGAAAAACACAACCTCCCACATTGTAGACTCTAGAATCTAGAGAAATATTTTAGTTTTCAGGGTGTATTCTATACCATTGGCTAACTTAATGATACTATAAGTAAAATTAACATATGCCCCTTGAAGATGGTTTATAATATTCCCCAATGAATGATCATGACTTCCCTAAGGTGGGCCAGGGGCATGTATAAACTAAAAATATATGAATCACAAGTCCCAATCTAAGAACAATTAGCGCTTATCACGCAGCACTACTCAAAAGTTGTCCTCATAGAGAGATCATTGAAGACCTGGGTAGGAGAGCAGTGTGGTGACGAAATCAGCTGGTGCCCAGCTCTCAGAAAGATTAGAATTGGGGTCTTTAAAAGCTGGTCTTGAACACGCAGTCATCTAAATGAGGTGTCAGCTAAATTCATAATGAAGGGACACATGAACCTGTGTGATACAAGGACTGTAAATAATAAAATACAAGGCTGGAGGAGGGAATGGTATTAGAGCTTACATTGTGAACCGCGAGTATGAAGAAGGCTGTGAAACACAGTGAAAGGCCCAATCCATTTGTAGGGCCCCACATGAATTAAGCCTCCGTGAATTCCTTGGACCAATGACAGGCATGTGAGTAGCCTTACCATGAGATAGAGCGCATTGGAAAGTGGATCGGTGCAGATGCAGTGATGTTAAAATGAACATGTTCTCATTTTGGTCCATTTTAAATTTGGTGTAGTTTTTATAATTTTCTTCTTTTTATTGGATGGAAAGTTTTCTGTCTGTGTGTGTTCTGCTATTGTTTTCAGCTCTGTGTTGGTGTGTGTGTATGTATGTATGATTTTGTTAATATAAAATCTATGATAGGTAAATACACAGAGGCAGTAACTAGATTAATAGTTTCACTGCCCTATGGTAGGGGAAGTTTAGAAAAATAATGAGTATAATAATAAAGAAAATGTTCTAAAATGGATTGTGGTGATGATTTCACAACTCTTTTGAATATATTTAAGCCCCTGAATTGTATGGCATGTGAATTACATGACAATTACACTATTAAATTTATATATATGTATATATATATATAATCTGGGAAACTATAGGGATGGTTCTTATCTATCCTGTAGGTTCAATATGTGTCAGAATCAATGTGTCTGTACTGGCAGTGAGCTCAATTATGAACATTGTCTTTCTATAAAATAAAATTAATCATTCTAATCCCTAAAAAAATTCCTTCTCACTTCCAGGATAAGAAAAATAGATATTCCATCTTTCTTTGAAAATAAGTATATCTATGCATCTTGGCCAAGGAAGTTTCCACTACATGATAGGTTTTTACTTACAGTCTGGCCCATGACACCCCTACTAGCACCAAACACAACCCTACAGACTTCGCCTTCTTTCAGCAGATAACAAGCACAGGAAGATCATCTCAGGAAATACCAGAAATGACCCAACAGGAAAGATTACCCAAATTCTTGGAACCTAGAGACACAGAATAAAAGTTAAATACACTAAACATTTTTTCCCTCTCTGTTAATCGGAATTCAGCAATGACCACTGATTGTTTCTGTTTCTGATTTCATTTCTCCATTGACCAGAAGCCTCAGCCACATAAAATCACTCCACCTGCCCCTGCTGTAGCTAGATCTATATCAGGTCTCATTTCAATCCACTGAGTCAATCCCCTTTCCTGGCTGGCTCCTGGGAGAACTATGTGAATAGCAGACTGCTCGGGACGTTCAGGGCACACATCTTTACTACTCAAGCAAGACTTTTTGCTATTTAAGAAAGAAATTTTCCCTCTGTTTCTTCATTCCTCATAACCCTTCTCTTAATGAGCTCCTGCCGACCCATAAGGTACATGGAGGCACATAACCCTTTCCCCTGCAAAAAAGCAGGAAATTGGAAAATAAAAATGTTAGAAAAATTAATAATACAAGAAATTGGTTCGTTGAAAAGTTACAGCATTGATAAACCACAGACAAAATTAACAAAGAAGAAAAAAGAGAAGATACTAATTGAGATAGTTTATTGTACCAACCTGGCAGATAAACAAATATGGGGTTAATTGAAGGGCAGAAGGATAAATGGCTCCATGAGCCTCGCCTTTCTAGTTCTTGGGTTTCTTGCTTTGTGGTAGTCGGACTAGGGTGCAGCTGCTTTAGCCAGTTCCCTGCTTCACTTCCTGTGACACATCCCTGAGGAGAAGCCACACGTACCTACCCCGATGCCTCCCTAGGTGCTGGAGCACCCATGTGGAGACTCCTACCAGTGCTGAGATGCTTACACATTCACTGATTTGACTTTCCTCCTGCATTCGGCATCATTGCACCTGTTTTGTGAGATGGAGGAGGACTTTGTGGATTGGTGTTGGACATATGGGTTAGTGGTTTAATGTTGGACTTGTGGGCTTGGGCAGCACTGGGTTAGGATGTTTTCTTGATGTTCACTTACCCTTTATATAAAACTCTCTCTTATACATGAGTTTCTGTGGATTTGTTTCTTTAAAGTAACCAGACTAATGTACAGAATTACAAATGAAAAGGGAAACATCTAAACAGATCCTAATGACATGAAAAGGTAATAACACACTGCTATGAATGACTGAACTCCAACAAGTGTTCCTACCTGGAAGAAATGGATAGTTTCCTAGAAATGCACCATCTAGTCAGAGTAACACTGGCAGATGAGGAAATCTTCAACAAATAAAGAAATAAATAAGGTCATAAAGAAACTTTCAACCAACAAAATACAGGACCAGATGACTACAAAGAACCACATGATCATATCAATGGGTAAAGAAAAGGAATTTGACAATATCCAGCTCTTATTTCTGGTAATACATTCAATAAAATAGGAATCAAATGGAAATTCCTCAATATAATAAAGGCCATACATGAAAATTCAACAGCCAACATCAGATGCTCAAGAGGGAAAAACTGAAAATACTTCCCCTGAGAATGAAAATACTTCCCCTGAAAATACTTCCCCTGAGATTCTCCATCTCACCAGTTGTACTCTACAAAATATAATGAATGAAGCACACAGTTGAGGACAAAATAGATTACTGGGACCTACTAAGAATCATATACCGATGCACATCCAAAGACTTCATCATAACAGTAAAATGAGAGCCCATAGACTGGGAGAAAAAACTTTAGCAATGACAAAAAGGACAAAGGACTAATTACTAAAATCTATAGGCTTCTGCAACACCTCAAAAAGAGAAATGCAAATGATCCAATTGAAAAATGGACAAAAGCATAATGAGACAGCTCAAGAAAAATGACGCTCAACTGACAAATACATGAAAAAAAAGCTCACTGATCACTAGCCAGCCAGGAGATGTAAATCACAAAAGCCCGATTTAAATAACAGAAAACAGCAATTTCTAGAGATGGTGCTGGGAGTTTAGGATGCTTATATATTGCTGGTGGGCCTATAAACATATATAGTCATTACAGAATGCAATGTGGTCAGTGATGATATTCAGCTGGTTCAAACCGGTTCTGCAGTAAAAATACCAATTTTTGTGTTGAATTTGGCAAACCAGTTGTTAAAAGGCCACTTGTAATCAGGTTCTCTCTAAGGTGGGCGGCTGGGGCATCACCCAATGTAGAAATAAAAAATTCACATTCCTTACTCTTTTCCAGCGTTCGTCTGCACAACAGTGTATTCTAAGCACCCATAGTAATGTTCATTCATCCACAGGTATACAAAAATAGTATACAGAATTAGAACTATGCTTTTAATATTTATTTATGAATTTCAGAAACCTCGTGCTTTTGATGAAATACTACACTTATATTCCCTTGCATTTGTTACTTCAATAATCAAACATGAAATGTACAGAGATAAGTACCCAACAACCAGATGGTGACAGGCTGTCTGTCATTCATTGCAGCTGCGTGTTATGCCCCAAATCCTCATGAGAGTCAGTGAGTGAACTATACAATTCCTGGAAGTGTTCAAAGAGCTAAAAATAGTGTCAGAACAATTGCTCTAAGTTAAGCACAAAGAGGTTTTTCGAGGGTGAACATAATATGTTCCTCGAAGAGAAGAAGTCACCTAACTATTTCTAATATCTCAACCCACATTGAATAGTTTCTCACTGGCCTGTCTCTGAAGGAATGACAGACTCCTCTGACAGTGAAAAGATGGTAAGTCACACAGCTGAGGGCACTTGGATAAACGTGAAGAATATTGCAAATGAGGATGCCAGTTAAGAAGCAATATGGAAATACCTTAAATGACAGTTTATTGGTTTTGTCAGCTATTAATATTTTCATTAATATTTTTTAACTTTCTTAGAACATAACCTGTGTACCTCTTTTCTTGTCTGTATTTAAGTGTTAACTGTATGAAGTAATAAATTACCTCTTAGTATGCTGTTTTTTCAATACTTAAAAGGGTCATTACGACAGTGTATGGGTGTATGTAATAGTAGTAGTTGTTTCAAGGTGGGCTGCTAACCCTGAGGTGAGAAGTTTGAAACTACCAGCCACTCTGTGGGAGAAAGAAGAGGCTTTCTACTCCTGCTAAGAAGTGGTTGAAGGGAGACATCGGACAGGGCAAGATATGATGAATAATAATTTATAAATGATCAAGGATTCATGAGGGAGGGGGAGGCTGAGGGGGGGATGAGGAGCTGATGCCAGGGGTTTAAGTGGAGAGCAAATGTTTTGAGAGTGGTGAGGGCAATGAGTGTACAAATGTGCTAAAAACAAAAAACAAAGCCACAGAGTGGCAGAATAGATTTTTTTAAAAAAAGGAAGCATCATGGTGGATAGCAAATGTTTTGAGAATGATGAGGGTACTGAATGTACTAATGTGCTTTATACAATTGATATATGTATGGATTGTGATAAGAGTTGTATGAGCACCAATAAAATGATTAAAATGAAAAAAAAAAAGAAGTACAGTATTGGATCCTCACAGGCAGTTTTAACCTGTCACATGGGGTCACTCTGAGTCGGGATCAACTAGATGGCAGTGAGTTTGGGTTTGGTTCTGTGAGAGTATTTACCTTTGTTGCCTTCAACTCTTGTGTAATTTTTTTCCTTTGATTCTCCTGAGGACCTCTGCTTTATTGCATATTACCATTCTCATCAGCCACACTAATACATCATTTCTACTTTTCGGTGTACCTTTCCCACCTCTGGTACCTTTCACAATAAAGTACTTTTGATTGACTAATTTCACTCAACATTATGTCCTCTAGGTTTATTTGAAATATGAGCTGTATAGTAGATTTGCCACTTTGAAATATTACGTAATAGTTTGTTATATGTGTGAGAGGGCTTCGAACAGTTCCTGAAAATATGGAATTAAAAGATAATGATTTTTCCCATGAACAACTTTAAGTCCTCTTGGCTGGCTATCCCATAGTTTGTCTGTCCATTCATATGTGGATACTGTTTCTGTCTTTTTGCTATTCTTAACAAGGCTGCACTGAGTCTTAATATTGAGATCGGAGCAGAAGAATCGTGATTGAGAAAATGGACAGATGCGGGAGATAATCCGCACACAGCATGGTGTTGGAGTGATTCCATCTCACACTTCCCTTCGCATCTCTTCTCTACGCGATCTCTAAAGCACAAGAACCTTGGAATCGGCAGTCTACATGTGTCCATCTGCAGCTTTTCAACAAGTATTCTTGAATATTAATACATTTCTCATACCAAGGTAAATAAATCAGAACTTCTGTTCACATACGATATGTCTAACTCAAATTAATGAGGCAAATAGTGGGATCTTTGGAAAGGGCCAGAATGTAGTTGGGTTTCAGGAATAATTAAAATTAGGACATTTTTATTTTCCTTGGGCATTTTGTGTCTCTGTCTCTCTTGTTAGCTCTCTTTTATATACTTCATTATTTCCTGCTACGGTTCATGTTCTCCAATAGAACTGAAGATATGGTGTCAAAAGGTTTATATTTTTATCTCAGGCATTCAAGAAGATTTCTGGGCTAAAGCGCAAAGATCTTAGAGAATTGCTCTACTTGGCCGATGTGGCTAATTTTGTAATCCTCCAGTGTATTGACTGCTGTGATTTAGAATATTTTCTGCTCTTCTGGAAGTTCTTCAGAGGAAGGGATCTTTATGACTTGGAAAGAAAGACCTCTCTGAGAATTTGGGCTGTCGGCTAATAACACAGGACAACAGCATGTGTAGCAGAGGTGACACATCTCAGCGTTCTACCTATGGAGTTTCGACAGCTCTGCACCCGCCAGTCCTCGGGCGACAACTCTGGCAGTGTATACCTTCAGCGACTAGGTACCTAATGGAATATGTATGCCCTTTTTATAAAGATCATTCTACTAGGGACTCTTACAGCTCTTATAACATTCCATACAGCAATCGTATCAAGCATATTTGTACATATGTTGCCACCATCATTTTCTAAACATTTACTTTCTATTTGAACCCTTGGTATCAGCTCCTCTTTCCCTGCCTCCCTCCCTACCTCCTACCCTCGTGACCCCTTAATAAATTATAAATTATGATTATTTTCAGATTTTACATCAACTGCTGTCTCCCTTCACCCATGTTTCTCTTGTTTGGCCCCTCTAACAAAACAAAGCAAAAAACAAAAACAAAACTTTGTTGAGAACAAGGGGTGGGGTTCAGAGCAGAGATCCCCAACCCGTAAATAGATAACAGACCATACTCTCACAGAAAGGCCTCATTTATATGTCATGCTTTCCACTCATTTGTTTCCACCTACCTCAGTTATAGAGTGAAAATTGAGACATTAAGTTTGATGTAGCTTCATATATTGAATAAATATTATGGCTTGGCCTTAAGTTTGGGCTTCTTTGGTTTGTTTGTTTAGTTTTTAACATGGTGATTAAGATTTCTGTCTGTAGCCAAACATTTTCCAATACAATCTAGCCTCAATTTCTTTGCTTTTGCTTTGAAGATTGGTGTACGTCTCAGTATTGTTGTAAGAATTAAGTCATAAGGAAGATAACTCGGGGATTACAGTGGTTTAATATTTGGCTGTGAGCCAAAAGGTTGGCTGGTAGTTTGAAACCACCCAGCAGCCCTGTGGGAGAAGGAGCTGACAGCCTGCTTGCATGAAAGCCACAGCCAGGAAAGCCTATGAGGAAGCTGTGCGAGCTCACACGGGGCACTGGAAGTTGGAAACCTCTCAGCAGCACCTACCAGCAACCGCGACAGCAAAATCAAGTGACGACCACAGTGCCTGCTCCTCCGAGAATTTAATCCATATCAGCTGCCCTTTGTAGCATTGATTATTAGCCCAGAAAAGGCCTGTAATGCACCATTGTGACATATCTGTCGGAGTATTACTCAGTAACAATAGTGTCACAGTAGGAACTGAAAGAAAACTAGACATATAGTTCTACCTATTTAAGTCTCTGTTCACTTATCAGCAGTTAACTTAGATATCTAGTGATTCATTAAAATTTTTATTACATATTCAACAAGGACTATGGGTTCATGTTCCCTTCTATATCAGTATTTTTACCTGCCTGAAATTACCTCATCATGACCATCATCTTTTCCCTATGAAGACTTAGTAGTCTGGAACACGTCATTGTACTCATGCAGAAGTTGTACACGGATTGAGAGGCAATTGTGCAAAAGAACAAGAGAATACTGCATGGTTTAACATCAGGAAAGGTGCACATCGGGGTGATACCCTGTCCCAATACTTATTCAATCGGTGTGCTGAGCAAACAAGTAGAGAGGCTGAGTCATTTGAAGAAGAATCAGGCATCAGGATTGGAGGAGGGCTTATAAACAACCTGCGAATGCAGCTCACACCACCTGTGTGCTGCAAGCACGGAGAAATGGAAGAACCTGCAGATGAAGGCCCAGGACGGCCGTCCTCAGGATCGATTACACCTCAGTGTAAAAGAAGACCCCAGCCTCACAACTGGTCCGAGAGGTCACATCATGATAAATGGAGAAAGGGTGGACGTTGTCAAGGGTTTGCGTCTTGCTTGGACATACAATCAATGCGCATGGAAGCAGCAGGCAACAGATCAAAACATACACTGCACCGAGAACATCTGGGACACAAGATCTCTGGAGTGTATTCAAAAACAAAGATGCTACTTTGAGGACCAAGATGCACTGGACTGAAACCATGGTCTTTTCAATTTGCCTCAGATGCACCTGAAAGTTGGACATTGATGAAGGGAGACCAAATAATCATTGATGCATGTGAATTGTGGTGCTGGAGAAAATGGTTGACAGTACCATGAGCAGCTCAAAGAACAAACTGATCTACCTGGAAAGAAGTACAGCTGAGCGCTCCTTACAGGTAAGGATAGCAAATCTTCACCTTACAGACGTGTGACATGGTGTCAGGAGATACCAGTCCCGAGAGAACTTGTTTGCTAAAGTAGAGGGGCAGCGAAAAAGAGGAGGCCCCCCAAAGAGATGGGTTTATGCAGTGGCTGCAGTAATGGGCTGGAGCTCAGGAGCAGCCGTGAGGCTAATGCAGGACCAGGTGGTGTGCCAGTCTGCTGTGCACAGGTCACTGAGCACTAGGGCCACTTTGATGGCACCTAAGAACAGCAATGATGCGGGATGACAACATAAAGTCCAAACTCCAGTTGCAGGGTGCCCACGTGGATTCTTTAGTGACTCCCCTCTGGCCACAATGAATTTATGTGAACAGCCTTGCTTTATGCAGAGCATTGCCAGTCAGTTAAGGAAGATGTAGTTAGGTTAAAATGTAATACATTATTATTTGCCTGTGACCCATTTTAAAGTTGTTTCAGTTTTGTGTATCTTATGCTTTCTTTTGCAATGAGGCTTTTCTATATTTTGTCCAGTCATTATTGTCGATTTTTCTTGTTTTTGTTGATTCACTTCCCGTTTGTATTATGTATGATTTTCTGTGTCTGAAGGCCAGGATGGGTGGATCTATATAGACAATAACTGGATGGATAATTGCCTGGAGGCCTCGGGGGGAGGCAGGTAAGTAGGGACTATAAGTACAAAAATAAAATGTTCCGAAGTTGGTCATAGTGATGGTTGCCCAAATTGGCCTAATCTAACTGGATGATTACATTGTAAATAAAATAAAATAACTAGACATTAAAGAAAAATAAATAGTAAGTACATGGTAGCTCCAGGACAGCATACATTAGGCACCCTGAAAAGAGGAGATCCAAAACTAAGTCCAGTTCTGTAACTCTGGGGCAGTGTTCGTCTGCTTTTCTCATGACGACTTGAGGATACTCAAGGGGAAGCGGTGGAGTCTAGCCTGTCAATCATGTCACAGCCTGATGATGCTTCCCTGTGGACATGGCCCTCTCATGAGGACTCTGGGAACTTCCTCTCTTTATCCCTGGAGGTGGGCCGGGCCACACTCTCTCTCTGCTTCACTTTCCTGTTGACAAGCTGCATGGAGCCAAACTGATGGCAGCCAGAGCCCTGGAGATGTGTCCACCTCCTTTGGATCCACAAGACTTCCAACCCACTAGCTTGTTTGTGATCTTCTGGCATTTGGCAACATTGCATGTGCTGTGTGAGCCTGAAGAGGAATTTATGGACTAGCATCAGACATATGGGCTAATATCAGATTTATGGACTTGATCTGGGACTAGGCTGGAATAGTTTCTCACTATACAATTGTTCTTTGATATAAAGCTCGCTCTTACACATATGAGTGTCAAGATTTGTTTCCCTAGTCAACCTGGACTAACACACTCATATTAGGACATTTTTACCTTAAGTTCAAGGTAGTATTTCAGTTCCTTAAGTCTACATCAGGCAAGTTTAAGGTAAAGTCCTTTTTGCTTAGTGAAGTTTCCAAATTGGGTCCTTCTGATGTTGCCTGTAAAGGGTGGGATGCCCCTGGCAAGGACAGAATCTAAAATCTCGGTTGTCTATTTCATGTGGCTTGGATCACCAAGGTCTGGGTCAAGAGTAGGTCAGAAGTGTCCTATTAGGAGCATGATACTGGGTGGATTCTCCCCGCCGTGTCTAGATAAATAATGTTAAGCATCTTTCCCAATGGCAGGATGCTCCACCTGGCTTAGCCACCCTCAGTGGGGTGTGCCAATCATTCTTTTAGAGTTGCCTGTTGATCTCAGATGACCATAAAACAATGTTAGATTAAAGGAATTTATTGGTTTTTGCTCCCCAGTGTCCCACCATCCTGAAAAACTGACCCCCGCTGAGGTGGCCCTCCTCTGTCAAATTGGTTTCTAGGACGTACAAATAAGGAAGTAGTAGTATGTGGCTCTGGATGCTATTCGGGCTCACAGCCTCTTTCTTGTGAGACTGTACAAGAAGACTACATAACCTGAGAACAGAAGCTTGCCTTTGCCTTGGTATTTATCCTTATAATGGTGGACACAGACAATATAAGTCCTTTGGTGATTGACTAACTTCAGTCAGCATAATGGTGTCCAGGTCCATCCAGACCATGGTGAATTTTTTGGTGCCATAACTGTTTGTAAGTATGCATAATATCCTATTGTCTGTGTGCACTAGAGGGTTTTCTCAATCCAGTTTTCTACTGATGGGCATTTAGGCTGTTTCTGGCTCTTTGTGAGTGTGAACTGTGCTGAAGTGAACATTTACTCAGGTTCTGTCTCTTACTTCTTTGTCCAGCCAAGTTGTCATTGGGCTAGAAGGGGTTCTTATTCCACTTGTTTTAGGTAGCACCATATTTAGTGATAGAATTAAAACAACTTAATGACCAGTTCATTACCTTAATAACTGTTTTGAATACAAAAAAAATCAATATACCAAAATATATCATTTCATAAGTTAATACTTTAATAAGAACAAGAAAAGGGTACACAATATTAGATGCTGTTGTAGGAGGTTCAAGATATTAATGAAAATATCTAAAAATACCTGACCCAAAAAGCAATGACTGTTTTTAAAGGTATTTCCATATCGCTTCTTGGTTGGTATCCTCCCTTGCAATATTACTCACTTTTATCCAATTATCTGCAGCTGTGTGATTTTTCCTTAACTGTCTTTTCAGTGTAGGAGTTATGAACCTATTCCTTTAGAGATGGGCCAATTAGATAATAGTCACTGCGGTGGAGATATTAGAAACAGGTGACTTCTCTTCTCTGAACATATTATGTTCACCTTTGAAAAACCTGTTTGTGTTTGTGCTGAACTTACAGAAATTCGTTTTAGCTCTTTGAACACTTCCAGGAATTGCATAATTAATTCAAAATATCTTGGGAGAATTTGGGGCACAATTCACAGCTGCAATGAATGACAGACAGCCTGTCACCCTCTGGCTATTTGGTACTTTTTCTCTTTATTTTTATGTTTTCTTACTGAAAGGGAATAAAAATGTAGCATTTCATCAAAAGCTTAATGAGTCTTATGAAATGCTAAGTAAATATTAAAAGCATATCCCTGTCTAATTTTTTCTAAATATGGACAGAATGAACATTACTATGGGTGCTTAGAATGTGCTGATGTGCAGATGAATGTTAGACAGGTTAAGGAATGTAAATTTTTGATTTCCACGTTAGGCGGCTGCCCAGCCACCCATGTTCAAGGGAATGTGATTCCAAGCACCATTTTAACAACAAGTTCACCAAATTCAACAACAAAAATTGGGATTGGTTCTGCCAAATCGGTGTTGTCCCCTCCTGCAACAATAGCTATCACAATAATTTACAAGGTGGACACTCAAGATGAACAGAGGTGGGAAAGAGAATGCAACTCTACCCACAAATATATATTTGTCTGACAGAGGATAATTCTTGTATTTATACATGCTGTAAATATATCTATTAAAATATGGCCTATTTTAATATGAAGTGGAGAATAGGAGGGAGAAAATCAATGAAAACTTCTTAGCCCTATCAAACACCTTAATGGAACGAGTTCGGTGGTCTGGGGCCCCATGCCCTCACCTCAGGGGTTGGTAGCATAACATAATCCACGAAGACAGTGTTCGCCACATGTTCTGAGTAGTAACAATGCTCTGAAAAGCTAGAGAACAGCCATCTACAGTACAACATATAGACATCTCTCCATCTGGAATGGGGTGAAGAAAATCAGAGACACGAGGAAACCATTCATTCAGACTGATGAACTACACAGAATCCAGTCTCCCCAACACTGAGAACAGAGGCTCTAGATGGGGATCAACCAAAACTGGCAACCGTTCTGAAAGGGATAGCAGGTGGATAGAGTGAGAGAAAAATGTGCAGCAAGACTAAAAATGATGAGAAGACAGGGCTTACGAGTCTGCTAGAGAGTGGTGGAATCCTCAACTCTATGGCTTTTGGACACCTCTCAAGTGACGCTTGTGGCTCAACTTTTAGACCTGTGCTGTAACAATAACACCAGTAAGGTACACATACCTTAGAACAAAAAAAAAACAACACATGAAACCTAAAGAATAGCGTTTGCCCAAAACTACAACGCAGAAGGAGAAAGGGGCAGGAAAGAAGGATACGTGGAAATCATAAGCATAAGCTAGAAGTAAGAAGAACTCAGTTACATTATGGGATTTCAATCAATGCTAATAAACAAATGTGTATGAATTCTTGAATGGAAAACCAATTTGCCTATATATGAGGGTGCATCTCCCCCAACACACACACCCCCAAAAACCAGAATTTTTTCCGAAGCTATGTATTTAAGTATTTTAACAAAACAACCTTACCACCTTCAAAGCACACTACTTTACACTTAATACATTTGTCAAATCTGCAATTCCGTTTGTGGAAACATATTTTGAACTCATCTATTTAGATGACTGACACCACCACCCATTTTTTTTTGTTCACCTCCTCTCTGTTGGCAAATCTCTGTTCTTTTGTGCCCCTTTTCATTTACAGAAACAAATAGAAGTTTCATGGAATGAGGTCAGTTGAGTAAAGTCTGTGGGTCAAGAGAGGTATGCTGTTGTTTTGCCAAAAGCTGGCACATTGAGATGGCTGCGTGAGCAGGTGCGTTGTCATGGTGGCAAAACCAGTCCCCGTCTGCCACAAATCAGACCTTTTTGTTGCACACTGTTACACCATCTTTTAAGACCCTCTAAATAGAGAGCTGGGTTAACTGTCTAAAATGATGGAATGAACTCCAGATGTGCTACGAGTTGACATTTTGTCTGGTCAGGAAGTTGACAGACATCCAGAATGAGGTTTGTCATCAATCCACATTTTACTTTTTAGGAAATGAGAAAACTGCTCTTACATTTGAGTTTTCCCCATAGCACTGCCCTTCTAAGCTGTGTCCAACATCACAACAGTTTCTGCAGCATTTTTCTCAAGCAGGAAACAAAATTTCACAGCCACATGCTATTCTCTTAAATCAACCATCACAAAATATGAGGTTTGAGGGCAACTGCTTACATGAAAAAATTCACTGTGTCCAGAGAGAACCTTACCAAGCACGCCACCAGTTGCACTAACTCAGAGCTAGTTGATTGATGTTCACCAGGCAGGAAAAATGCACACTACTAAAGCTCCACTCTGACCAGTGCAATTATGGCTTTGCGGGGAGTACCCCCTTGTACTTTCATCAATATTGCAATCAGAAATTAAAAAGAAAAACCACCCCAAAGCGATACTATTTATATGATGGAGAGAGGATAGTGGTCCGGGGCTGAAATCTTCCATGGATACGTGGGAACAGCAAAAGGGAGTAGAGATTAAGTGAACCTGAAAATATGAACTTCAAGTAATGATTTTTTTTTAATGAGCAGAGGAAGAAGTAAGGTGAAAGAAGCAATGGGAACAAGGTCCCCAGCTCTTGGTCTATGCTCAGAGGTCCTGGCAGGTAGGTCCCCGAAGCAATCAAAACCAGCCTGGCCTACTGTGTGCATTATGATGTTGTCGGAGCATCTTAACTTGAATTCCCGTTATTTTATATTTAACGGAACAAAACAGAGAACCCATAAATAATTAATCAATCTACAGACAAATGGACTTCACCAAAGGCCAGAGGAGATTAAGTGGGGGGAAAAATACATCTCTTTAACAAATGGTGCTTGCAAAATTGGGTTTCCAGCTGTAGAACCATGAAACAGGTCCCATACCTCACCCATGTGGTAAAATGAACTCCAGACAGATAAAACACCTACATATCAAAACCAGCACTAAAAAGTCAGCAATGAGAAACCAGGGACAAAAATAAGGGCCCCTTGTTTCCTGAAACAAGGCAAAGGCAGAGAACAGGTTGATTCAAGAAATTCAAAGTTAATTCTGCAAGAATGAGATAGAAATGCTTTGAAAACCCATTGAAAAATAAAACAAGTTAAAAAAAGAAAATAGGTTATAATCCCCAAACTATGTGACGAAAAGTGTTGCAATGATCACAGGAAACGATTTTCTGTGCATGCATGCTTCCATTGCCAGACCTACGTACCATGAAGCACTATGTCCCGCTGCTTATCTAAATGGAGGTTGCCTTTTGCTAACAACATTAATGGTCTTGCTTGCCACCTTCTTGAGTTAGAAGAACATCATTACTGACTACGTTTAAAAGGAATGTTTTCTGCTAGGTAGGGTGCTGTGACATTTTGAATTTACAACCAGTAAATCTTAAATTTTGTTATATTCCTCATATCACGATTAAGAACAGAGTAAATCTTTCACCCCCTCTAGCACTATTGCAGTGCATGGAATATCAAACACAACACAGGAAACACACAGTGGAGGACAAAGTAGAGGACTGGGACCAGCCAGATAAGACATGTGTGTGCATCAGAAGAGTAAAAAGAGAACCCCTCAGTGAGAGAGAATTCTTGACAATGCACTACAGATAATGGACTAACCTCGAAATTATATCGACATCTGTAGCACACTAGTCACCAAGTTTTGACTGTGTTTCAAATACTTGTCTTGTCTCTACCCTGAGAGAGGTGACACTCTATATGTATTTGCAGACCAATCAAAGAATTTATCTGGAGTCAATCTGAGAGACATCTATTATTTTCCTCAGGGATTTACGGACAATGATAAACAGCAATACATCTTTCAGTGCTGACCAGCTGGCCAGGAAAGTTTCCACTAATTGGGGGAGGGGAGTGTCACTTAGGGGAGTCATTTTATAATTTGAATGAGACAGGCTACCAGCAACCATTGAAACCATTAATACCACTGCACTGACATACCCCAAATTCCCAAACATTAGCTATGGAAGAGGGATCAGGAAGCATCCAGAATCCCTCTGGCTGTGCTGTTACGTCTTGGATGTCTGTGATGGAAAACGTATCATCCAGGTGGGCCCAAGGACACACAGGGTATGCATGCTTGGCTGAAATGGTCATTTTTGGAGTGTCAGCTTGGTCCCTAAACTACATTAAGCACTGACTAAAGAGGTATGGAATTTCTGGGGGGTGGGGGGACAGATAATATATTTAATTGGTACCCAAAAGGTTGGAGATTGAGTTCACCCAAAGGTGCCTTAGAAAAAAGGCCAGAAGTTCTATTCCCCAAAACTCAGCCACTAAATCCCTCTGGGACTCAGTTCTACGTTGGCTTCCATGGGACTGCTGTGAGGCGGAGTCGCTTTGCGGCAACATTAGAAAGGCCCAGACTAAAGCTTACCCCTACCAGTTTCTCCACACAGGAGGGAACATAGCTCAGTCACTCCGGAGGCCTGGACATGTGTCTGGGGCTCCATCTCACTGGGTGGCCATATGGAAACAGCCAGCGCTCTCTGTGTGTACATTCACCAATCTAGCCTTTGTCCCAGAAAAAGCTGGACGCGGCTGGGAAGAATTCAAAGAGTGCAATAATGTTTACCAAATAAGAGGGAAGAGTCAAAGAACAAGCCAAGTAGCGAATATGGTGAAAGAATACAGGCATGAGCCTCCATTCCCTCGCTGTAAATACATTAAGCAAGATTGCAGTAAGCTTCTTAGCAAACAGTGTAATTGGGTCACAGATACGCATGTTATAACCTGGTGAAATCATCCAGGCCCATTGCTCTAGAGAGGTAAAATGAATCTGCCACTCAACCGGGCTGTAGGGTTGGTTGTTGGAGAAGACTCTGAACCACACGCCCCACGATAACACCCTGCCAAGAAACACAGCGATGCTGGTGATTTTGTGCTATAGTGCCCAGGAGCTCAAAATGAACATATATTTTCTGCTCCAGCTAGACCTAGGAATACATTTTAGAGTATCTAGACTATCCTTCTAGAAAAGCAGCACAAACAATATTCTTTGTTTTCGATAAGTTCTGAGTGACAATGACTTTGATTATAGTCCTACTAGAGTATAGCTCAGTGCTATTGTCTGTTAAATGAAGACCTGCACTCTGGTGAACACCAATCGAAAAGTTTCAGCCAGCTGCTGAAGCACTGGAAGCTCTCACTGACCTATGCCAGGAAATTTGAAAGACAGCTACTTGGCCATGTGACTGGAAGAGATCTATATTTCTGCCCATTCCTAAGAAAGGTGACCTAACAAAATACTCAAATTATAGAGCAATCTCATTGCTATCACATGCAAGTAAAATATTGCTGAATATCCTCCCACAAAGGTTGCAGCAATACATTGACAGGTTGCTGCCAGAGGTTCAGGAGAGGGTTGAGGACAAGAGATGTCATTGGTAATGTCAGTTGGACCCTGGCACAAAGCAGAGATAGCATAAATGGGTCTATTTATGTTTTGTTGACTATGCCAAAGCATTGGACTGTGTGGACCATAATAAACTGTGGATAACCTTGAGAAGAATGTGAATTCCAGAACACTTTTTTTTGTGCTCCTGCATAGTATAAAATCAGGAAAGGTATGCATCAGGGTTGGATCCTCTGACCATATTTGTTCAATCTGTATTTTGAGAAAGTCATCAGAGAATCTGCTTGTATGAAGAAGAATGTGGCATTAGGATTCAAAGAAGGCTCATGATATAGAGAGGAAGGCTTTGATATACAGATGACACAACCTTGCTTGCTGAAAATGAGGAAGAATTGAAGCCCTTGCTGATGAAGATAAAGGATTGCAGCCTGAGTGTGGATTGCAACTCAATGTAAAGAAGACCCAGATCCTCACCGCTGGACCAATAGGGAAGTAACATCCTGACAAACGGATAAAAGGCTGAAGTTGTCAAGGACGTTGTCTTGCTTGGGTCCACAATCGATGTTGGCAGGAGCAGCAGTCAGGAGGTCAAAGACAAGTTTCATTGGGTAAATCTTCTTCACAAGCCCTCATTAGACCATTTGGAGAGCAAGTGTACTACTTTGAGGAGTAAGGTGCACCTGTCCCAAGCCACGGGGTTCTCCATCACCGCATACGTGTGAGAGTTGGGCTTTGAATAAGGAAGCCTGAAGAAGAATCGAGGCATTGGAATTAGGATGCTGGAGAAAAATATTGAACGTACCATGGACTGCTAAATGGACAAGCCAATCTGTCTTGGAAGAAGTTCAGGCAGAGCGCTCCTTAGAGGCCAGGATGGCAAGGCTTCCTCTGAAAGACTTTGGACGCCTTACTAGGAGATAACAGTCCTCGGAGACAGTGTGAGGTCTTGGAAAAATAGAGGGATGGTGAAAAAGAGGAAGGCCCTCAACAAGATAGACTGACACAGTGGCTGCAACAATAGGTTCAAACACAGGAACAATTGTGGGGATGACACAGGACCGGATGGGGTTTGGTTCCGTTATGCATAGGGTCACTAGGGGTCAGAGCCAATCGGATGACATATGACAACCACAATTCTGGTGAAAAGCCTAACCAGGGTATTACCTCAGAATAGGTGATTCCTTTTTCCCCATGGATATGAACGTTGGGAATTCAACCTAAGAAAATCTTTAAGATCAACTCTACCTCAAAGATAAGTGTGTGTGTGGGGGGGGGGGGTATGTGTATAAATATTCACATTGCACGATTTTGAACATTTTTCTCCAAGAAAAAGAAGAGGGTTGTAGCCCAATGCGCAGTTCCTAGGTGTATGAACTAGTGTAGGTGTAGGATATAAGGGTCCTGGAAGGGCCCCAGTTTAGAAATAATCAAAAGCCCAATTTGTATTGCTCTTCCTTACGTCCCTGAGAAAATACTACTGCATTCTGGGCCATAAGCAGTTGGACTGGGTATAAATGAGCTCAGTGAAAAGAGAAAGACTCAATTCAGTCAGAACACACACGTTCGCATGTTCTTTGTGGGGATAGAGTGCACCAGGGAACCCTTGGGGCCTCCTCTAGGTGACTCGTCCCCCTGGAGGTGTAGCCATGGAGCCTCAGAGGAAAGGTGCCAGGGGGAGGGTGGTCCTTTTCCAGTGGGGTCACGGAACCAAGTGGCAGGCATTTAAGGATCCTGAGAAGTCACTTAGCAGAAGCTCATCCTTTTAGAGAAGAGAATATTTGCAGAGGCTGTTGTTCTTATTTAGTCTACTAAGCAATGGAGCGGATCTCTTCCACAGAAACGAATGTTCCTTCCTACTGACCCTCTCTCTGCAGAACTGACTGGTACACAGTCAGGAATGGGGACACTGCAGAGGATCTTGGGAAGAACACTAAAACAATCTTTGTTTTTTTAATCACGTAGCAAAACCACATCCTTCCCCAGTAGTAGCGCATCTATATTTTCTAAATGTTTTCTTCCACCCCCAGAAATGTAATGGGTACTCAGAAAGATACTAAAAGAATAGCAATTGCCGACCCTTTGCCTCGTCAAACAAGAATAACTTTTAAAATTCCATATTTGCTCTCAATTAATGGAGATGGGACAATGTGCCCGAAAGGTATGCAAATTAACAGAGAAACATTTCAGATTTGAATATGTGGAGAATTTGAACTTAATGGGAGAAAACACAAAAGTTGTGAGAGAAGAAAGGAAATTTTATTGAAAAGCAAATGGAAAACCAACAGTCACTTGCCCAAGTGTCCTCTAACGAGTTGGACTTTTAGAGCAGAGCACGGAGGGATCGCTCAGCATGCTCATGAGTCTTTGTGTCTGAGCGTCATTGGTCACCTCTAACATGATAGGCCTCGAAATTTTGAGCTTACAGGGTTATATGCACCTGTCACCACACGTCTTTTATTTCTTGCAACAAGAAACATGCTGTTTCTAATGGGACCCCAGCTGCTCCGGCAAAATGGATTCTATTAGAACTAATTTAATTTTACATAAGTTGATCTATTTGCATTTTGAGTCCCCAGTTAGATGACTAGGTACTACTTTACAGACTGATATTATTTCAAGCTCCAGTGTATGGACAATGTTTAATCAATGTGTCTATCAGAAAATAAACATAATCATCAAGCACATTAATTAAGTCTAGAAAATTTTGCAACATGCATACAGTGCATGGATTAACAAGGCAATTCATGAAAATCTTAATTATGAGTACTACATTGCTCATATAGTTTATTCCACAATACTTCAGATGAGTTTGGCAGTTCTATAATCCATTGACATTGCTCTCTTAAATGAATTTCTTTTAAATCATGACACATCTGTGCTTCCTCTCTACATCAGAGGCCTCTAGAAATTATGCTATCTTAACTTAAACCACATATTATGACAGCCTGTCTTAAATAAGTTAAGGAATAAGACAACCGTTAGAAAAAACGGTAAAAAACAGTTAAAACTTTAAAATGGGAAATGTACTTAAAGCGGTTTTTAGTAAGCTGTATCCTACTTCCACATAGTCACTCTTGCAATGTAATGATTGACAGTAAATATGCCAAACAAATTATTTTATAAAAATTAGAGCCAAGTTATTTAGTGTATTATCTATACATATGGGAAATATACTTGTGTATGCAAATGTGCATATGCAAAATATGTATATATTTGCATGAATTTTTTTTCTTTACTTGAAAAATGAGTTTTCAGAAATAAATTCTCAAATGAATTCCATTTGTCAGTATCACAAAAGAAGGTAATGGTTGCAAGAAATAACACATGGTCATTTCCTTGATTTGGGCTCGACAACCCTATAGGACAGAGTAGAACTCTTTCTTAGGGTCTCTGAGGCTATTAAGCCTTTACAGAAGCAGACTGCCACATCTCTCACCCACAGGGCAGCTGCGAGGTGGGAAATACTGAGCTTTGGGTAACCGCTGGGCACTTACAGAGCTCCTCTCCCAACAAATAACACCCCATCTTTTAAAACAATGTGCCCCAATGCACATTCATGCTTTAAAGTCTTTATGAATAGATGAAGTTAATCTGATTTTCTCAATTCATATAGTATTATTTCTCCTTTTTCCAGGTATTTAAATAAATAGAAAACTATTTGTTTACTCACTTGTGTGCGTTTGAGTTCTGACATACAGGGACTCTATAAGACTTTAGAAATGCCCCCTAGGATTTCTAGACTGAAGCCTTAGCTTTGAACCACTAGCCTTGTCAGGTTTTTGTATCCCAGCACTCAATCCCAGCACTCGGTCCCAGCACTGCCCAGATGTGCACCTCCTCACTTACCTATTGTATGTGAAGAGATGACCGCGTGTTCACGTCACACATCTTTACTTGCCTAGCTATGGAAATAATACATGCACTTCAAATATTGAATGTTTTCATCTTAAGTCAAATGTCTCCTCAGTTTAACAATATTTTCATTTTAATGTGGCTTTCCTAAACTATTACTTATTTTTCCAGATTGAAACCTTGCTAATCAAAAGTCCTTGATATCCTGGATGTTCAATTGAAGTTCATGTATTAGAAAAATAATTTAAGGAGGGATGCTTCCATGTATTTCTTTTTCCCTTTCCACAAGTAAAGACTGTAGCCAACTTTGCTGTTGAACCTGGATGTTGGGCGAATAGGAAATAGAAGTTTGACCTTCTGAGTCGAAATTGTGCACTATCTTCAACTCTGTCCATTTTTATGGAGTAAATTACAACTAACACGAGGCAGATGCCTTTTGTTTAAGTTCATTTCAAGTTTAAATTCATTTGTTTCAGTTTATCAACTTTGAAGCAATTTTATCTCAGTGCATTTGGCGTGTCATATTATCAAGCTTTCTCTAATGCAATCCATCAAAACTAAAGATGCAGGCAAATGTCATTTCTGCATTACTGAAATGCAAGTGCAATGCAAGTAGATTTTTATCTGTGGCAAATGATTATTCTCTTCACTTAAAGTTAAAGGAATTATTTAATTCTGGTTATATGTCTAGAAACTCAGCAGTTATCTGTAAAATGAAGCTGTTGCTATACAGCATCTAAGACTTCCGAGAGATGTCACAGCCATTTCGTAAAGCTGACAAGACCTATAAGCCCTAGTCATCAGCAAATCCACATAAAATCACGAACCTAAGTTGTTTCATGAACTAGCCCCTTACCCAGCACATACACCTGAGGCAAAAAGGAGATTAAAATTTAAAAACAAAAATAACCTGGACGTCCATCAAATTTAGAAAGTCAGAGACCACCGATGTTGCAAGAAACAAATGTGAAAAGCACTATTGTAGGGATTCGTGACTTCAGTTATGTCACACACACACACACACACACAATCCACACTCAAAGCATAAGCACACCTTCACACCTACTCACACGCTCATACTCACGTATGTGCACAAACACTCATACACACACATTTATACCTCACTCACATAATATACTCATACTCATTGTTGAACACACACTCACACACCCACATCACTGCACAAGCTGATCTCTGAGAAACTCCCTCCATGTATTTCAACCATGGCAGAAAGAAAACAGCATGGTCCAGCAGATGAGCCTGTCCTTTTCCTGCCTCCCCCTCCCAAGCTCCCATTTCTTATGTGTGATCATGCCAGCGAGGCCTGCAAATTGATCAGCACAGTCAGAGTGGAAATCAAATGCAAACTCTTTTACTCCGCAAGAAATACAACTACATAGGCCTGTTGTGAGGAACAGAACACTGCCTTAAAGAGCACCAGCGGTTTCTGACTACAGGAAAGGAAAAGCAGTGAACGCACTCACTAAATGTATCCCTGCTCACTTTTAGCCCAGTCTGGCAACATCACAAGTCACCTGAAGTCCCTGAAACCATAGACCTTGAAGCCATGAGCGTTTTGTTGCTTCTAAAAGAGAATGTTTAGGATAGCAGGATGTCTTACTGCTCAGAGCCCTGGAGGCATAGTGGGAATTGTGTTGAGCTGCTAACTGCAAGCTCAGAAGTTTGAAACCATCAGCTGCATTTCAGGATAAAGATGAGGCTTTCTACTCCTGTGATGATTTAGTCTCAGAAACCCACAGGTTCAATTTCCACTCTATTAGTTAAAATCAACCTGATGGCAGAAATTTTTAGAATTTTCTACATTGCAGTAGTTAGTTTTAAGCCATGGAAAAGATTTTGGAATGCTCTTTGACTTCAAAAGAAAACTTAAATATTACTTTATTTATATTATTTGCTTTAATTATATACATTATGCTTCCTCTCAAATGTTTATCTAATGAATATGGTTTTTGGTGTCATGAGTTACACATAGGGCTGCTAACCACAACATCTGCTGTTCAAACCTGCCACCACTCTGTGGGGAATGATGAGATTTTCTGCTCCCATAAAGATTTATAAACTCAGAAGTCAACTCTGTCCTATAGAGTTGCTGTGAGTCAAAATCAACTCAATGACAATGGGTTTTGATTTGATTTGTTTGGAAATGTATGAAACAGTATACATCTGATATTTTACATTCATAATAACTTTGAAAAAAAATTCATGTGGTACCTTCAATGGTCCAAGCCTCAAGTAAGCTTATAAATCACTAGACCTGAGGCACCCTCCCTGGGTCACCACAAATAATATGCCCAAGGTCTAGTAACAACCCAATCACATGAGGGACGATGGTGACTTATGATAAGACACCTTCTGCGGTTTGTCCACAGGGTCTTGGACAAACCATGGAAGACACGTGTGATTGTAAGATGGTATGATACGAGTTTACAGGTGGCAGGGACAGACTGTAAAAAGACCCGAAGACATAAGGGAAGTCTGTGAGGGAAGAGATACAGAGGACAGGAAGGGGGTCACATGAGGCTACAGGACTTGAACGAACAGAGAACCAGCGTGAGTCCCTCCCAGGGTGGATGGTGGGAGGCTGTGGCAGTTATGTCACAGTGTTAGGGTAGCTGTGGTGTTGATGAAGGTCCCATTGCATCATGTGCTCCCCAAGATTAAGTAGGGCTGCCCAATAGGTGATATATGAGGGGTTAGCATCAGTAAAGATGTCATTACTACACCCCCAAATCTACAAATACAACACAATTTTGGTCCACATCTCAGTTTTGTTCTTTAAATAAATGGAAAAGCTAATTAGCAACTTTGTTGGAGAGGGAAGAGTCCTGAGGTGAGCAACAAATGCCTTACAAAGAACAAAGTTGGGGGTCTCGCACCACCTGAACTCAAAATCTATTACTCAAACATAGCAGTCAAAACAGGTTGGGAATGGTACAATGCCAGATAGATAGACAAATGGGACAGAATAGAAAACTTAGAAATAAATGCAACCTCCTACAGGAAACAGAATACTCAAATTATAGAGCAATATCGTTAACATCATATGCAAGTAAAATTTTGCTGAAGATCATTCAAGAACAGTTGCAACAGAAATGGACAGGGAGCTGCCAGATTCACTTAGCAATGACACAACAGACAAGAGTCTAATGATCAAAATCTATAGAATTCTGAAACTCTTTAATAAGAAAAAAAATCAAACAATTCAATTTGGAAAAAATGACCAAGCTACATGACCAGTCAGTTCACCAAAAGTGACACTCAAATGTCTAACAAACACATGAAAAATTACTCAGGAGACTTCGTCATCTAGCAGATGCCGATCAAAACAACAATATTACCTTACACCCAAAACAGTAGCCCAACTCAAAAAAATAGAAAACAAGTGCTGGAGAGAGTGCAGAGATACTGACACTCTTCTACACGTTAGTGGACTTATACATATGCACAACTGGTGTGGAAAACAATATGGCCCTACTTAAAACATTGGAATAGAAATGCTATAAACAAAAGCAGACAGGAAAAAGCCTCACTGTTGTTGAGTTAATACCGACTAATATAAGCCATAGAACTGCTCCTGTGGATTTCTGACACTATAACTCTATTGGTTTAGAAAATCTCATTTTTCATCCATTGGGCAGCTGGTGGTTTTGAACTGTTGATCTGACATTTAGTAGTCCAATGCATAAACACTTCACCACCAGGGCTGCTGGGAGAAATGCCATACTACCCAGCAATAACTCTGTTGTTTATATACCCTTCAAAGAAGTAAGACGCATGACACTCATATATGTATGCTCTCCCACGCTTATCACAGCGCAGTTCACAAAATAAGAATTTAGACAATCAGATAAAGGACTCTGGTACATACATATGATGGAATACTATACATGCTTTTAAAAGAGTAACAAACCCACAAAGCACCTCATGAGACGGATGGGCCTGGAAACCATTATGCTGAGTTAAAAGGACAAATATTGGATGGGTCTATTACTGTCGCATAATAAACAGAGACTAAGGCAGACTTCTGCTCTCTAGGCATGTGATCTAATCCCAAGCAAGAAGATAGAGAGCCCGCCTACAGCCCATAAACATATGTCTTCACGAGTGACTGCTTCACTAGAGCTCACCTCAACTGGGGAAAGCTCTCAAGAAGGAAAATAAGGAGGAGACCCTTCACTTGCTGCCATTCAACACTGTGCTAAGGCCTCCTCCCCAAATCAGCAGACACTCCTGCAAGAGTGGTGCGTGAATCTTGCTGGAAATTCAAATCAAGATGGGGGGATGGGAACATGTGTGTCTTGGACAAGGCAGATTATACTTCTGTTGGTGTATGTCAGGTGGGGTAACTGCCCATGTGGGGGGCGGGGGTGGCAGGGGGAAATGTTTAACAATGCTTATCTAGCCCCCCAGGGCAGAATACACCTCGTACTATGTTCTTAACTGGACACTTTGACCTAGCTTCCATGCAGCCCTTGGCGGCCCAGGCTGCGTGCTATAAAGCACTGGCACTTCCGCTCTGTCTTTTCAGGGTGCACAACGGCTTTCATAGGCCACACCGGAAGGTTTTGATGTGGAAACCCTACTAAGTGAAATAGGTTTGACTTCAAATTCACTTGTCGAAGTTTTTAGGAACCGAAATATTCCTTTGTACTTTGGGTTGAAGCACCCTAATGTAAGAAGAAACATATTCCCAGGGTTATGGGATTGGTGGGTTTAGAACTTTGATTCGGCAATCTTGCTTTAGGGGTGCCAGTGCGTGGGGCCAGTACTGCCACGCGGTGACGGTTTTGATGTTGTCTTTGCTTTCTTACGACGTGCATTAGGCTGATAGGCACAGTTCTGAGTTTGTGAGTGAGGATTGTTGACATTTTGCCCTGTAACCAACCCCAACTCTTCATGTAAATATGTCTATTCACTTAAGAATGTAATTTGTATGTCAACAATTCAGGTGTTGCAGTCTAAAAAACTGGCCTGTCCTTGTATAAATTTCTCTCTCACCGGTGTTTTGTATTCTATATTCTTGGCTAAGTTAATGTCTCTATCAATAGTATTATCTTAAGCTGCAGGGGGAGGACTTATAATGTTCTCTATAAAATGACAATGATGTCTCTAAAGTGAACCAGAGACATGTATCAGCCATAGGCATGCAAAGAGATTTTCAGCTTACATTTAATTCCAGCCTTGATCTAAGAGAAATCTCCATGACAATATCCATCTTCACGAAGAGATCACTGAAGATATGAGTGCTATAGGAAAGTGTGGTGAAGAAACCAGATGGTGCCCAGCTATCAGAAAGAATAGCATCTGGGGTCTTAAAAAATGTGTCTTAAAACAAGCAGCCATCTATAAAAGGTGTCATCTAAGCCCAAATGGAAGAAGCACATCAGCTTGGGTGATTCAAGGATTGTAAATAATAAAATGCACCAAAGGAGGTCATGGTATTAGGACTTAAGTTATGAATACCTGGCGTGCAGAAAGGTGTAGGTGATGGTGGAAGGCCAACATCCACATTCTGTGTTTATACATGGACTAATCCTCCAGGGATTCCCCTCTGACTATAGTTCAGGGAATCCCCTCTGAATAACCTTCCTATTAGATGGAGTAGATAAGAGCAGATATCCAGGTCAAAATGCAATATTTTATTATTTTATATCTCTTTTGACCCAATTTAAAGTGTTTCACATTATAATATTTTCCGCTTTCTTTCAACGGAGATTTTTCTGTTTTGTGTTGTCATTGTTGTGTGCTTCCTTTTGTGTTTTTTGTGACATTTTGTATATGAAATCCGGGAAAGGTAAATTTATATAGACAATAATTGGATTAATCATTTCCTTGAGGCATGGGAGGGGAAGTTGGGGAGAATTGTGGAGCTAACTACATGAATACCAGAAGAAAATATTCTGATATTGATTGTGGTGATGATGGACAAATCTCAATATGATTAAATTGTATGATATGTGAAGCATATCCCAAGAAAAGAAAAAGCAATGGTAAAAACACAAAACACTAAAAAAAATACAAAACACTTTATTACTGGATAAATGTGAAAACGGTTAGAGTAGTGCAGTGTGTCTTGTGAGGGGCCTGGAGTCAAAGCCCTGCCTGGTCCTGGTGCATCCTCAAAACGTGCTTATGTTTGAGCGCATGGACGCAGCCGCTGATAGCACGGTGACTGTGCACGCAACTCAAGGGAATTGAGTAATGGACATATTGGATGGTGTCAGATATGGCTAGAGAAATAAATAAGGGTTCCTGGGGGTAGGACAGGGAGGGAGGGGATAAAGAGGAGCTGATATCAAGGAGTTTGAGAAGAAAAGAACGTTTTGATACTCGATTGTGGTAGCAATTGTACAATACTACTCGATGTGGTTGAGCTATGGAATGTTGTGATATCTGTAAGTGCTCCCAATAATTTTTTTAATGCAAAGGCAAAACAACAAACAAAAAGAATTTCCCCCACCCTTGCCTCTGTGGAGCATTCTGGCTGTACTTAATCCGAAGAAGATCTTTTTGTTCCTTTGGCATCCGTGGTAATTTCAACATTCGTCACCAGCACCATAATTCAAATCCAACAACTCCTCTTCACAACAATCAGCTCACTACCATCGAGCCGATTCTGACTCTTAGCTATCCCGTAGGACCTGCCCCGGTGGGGTCTGCAGATTGTCATTCTTTCTGGGAATAGGAAGCGTGCTTTCTCCTGTCCAGTGGTTGGTGGCTTTGGATTGTTAACTTTTCTAATCACAGCCCAAGAAGTAACCACTCTGCCGTCAGGGGTCCTTGGAGTTTTCTTGGGTCTTTATTTTCAATATCCAAATTTCTTTTGCACACGAGTCAATTGAAAGTACCGTGGCTTGGGTCATTTGCACCTTAGTCCTCAAAGTAACATCCTTGCTTTTCAGTACTCTCAAGAAGTCTTGTGCAGCAGATTGACTCAGAGCAATTAGTCCTTTGATCTTTTGATAGCTGCTTCCTTGAGTATTGACTATGGACCCAAGCAATCCAAGCCATGACAACGTCAAACTTTTCTCCAGATAAAGAATCTCCACTTCGATTCTTTATCTTCATCAGCAAATGCTTCAAGTCCTCCTCACTTTCAGCAAGAAAGGTTATGTTGTCTGTATATCACAAGTCATTAATAAGCTGTCCTCCAATTCTGATGCCACATTCTTCTCCTTATAATTCAGTCTCTGATGATTTTCCCAGCATATGATTGAATAAATATAGTGAGAGGACACAGTATGATCCACACTTTCCTGATTTTAAACCACGCAGTATTCTCTTGTTCTGCTCACACAACTACTTTTTGATCCATGTACAAGATCAACATGGGCACAATGAAATGTTGTAGGATTCCCATTTTTCTCAGGGTTATCCATAGTATGCTATGATCCACACAGCTGAATGCCTTGTCATAGTCAATGAAACACAAGTAAACATCTTTCTGTTATTCTCTGTTTTGAGCCAAGATACATCCGACATCAGCAATGACATATCTTGTTCTAGGTCCTCTCCTGTATCTGGCCCTGTCACAAATCCTCAACACTCCTAGCCCTCTTGGGCTAGGTCATGAACTTCAGACCAGCCAACCCATCCTCATCTTCTCCTCTAGTCTCTGTGAACCAGGTCCACAGATTTAACCTGTCTCTTTATGGGAGCATTTCTCCCACTTCCACTCAACAAGTGGATCCAGGTGATTGCCTAGCAAGCATTCCAGGCTGGCCAAAGGCTCCCTTTAACATTTGGTTCTAGACAGGATAGTTCCTCCATGGCTCCAGTGTTTTCCAACTACAGACACAAACCACTCATTCAGAGTCCAGAAAGCCAAAGGGGTTGTTTTTTCTTCTCGATCTGGGAACAGCCCCTTAGGCAAATATCTTTGAATCCAAATGTACTGTGCACAAAAATTCTTAGGTGTGGCTTATTTTTTCTGAACCTTCTTTGCAGTCATGTCCCACACCCATTTAAGGATCAAATTGAATGGCTGAGGTTATGTAGGGTTACAAATGGTCTACATTTACTTCCCAATATTCCTTTTTATCACAGATTATATCAGTAACAATAGGCAGAATTCTGTATCATCTAATACAGTCAGATCCTAAACACATTTTAAAAAGTCAAATATAATCCTTATTTAAATTATCCTATTCATATGCAATACAGACTTAGGTCTCTGCCTACATCAAGCCAGGGCGGGGCCTTTGGTCAGCCATTTTGATCTTCTGTCAGCCATTTTGACTAAACAGCATGATCTCAGAGAAAAAGTTCAAGGGGCCATTTTGCACCCTGAACTGAAAAATATACATTAATCACATTCATTTTTGCTATTTCAAACAGGAATAAACAAAGAGAACAACCAAAGAAAGGAATCAAAACTTTAACATCCCATGCTCTTTACAGAAAACAACCCAGTAAACTGCAGGGCCATATTTGACTTCTGGTTAGCCAAAGAAGAAAAACTACCTTGAAGCAAAGGTTGGAGGAAGCATCCATGTTCCATCTTCATGATTCATGTCTCTAGTACCCTACTCCCAAGGTACAATAATGTGTTAGACAGGGTTGCCTAGGGAAACAAATCCAGAGACACTCACATGTGTATAAGAGGGAGCTTTATATTAAAAAGTAATTGTAGAAAACTCCTACTCCAGTCCAGATCAAGTCCATAAGTCCAATATTAGCTTATATGTCTGATGCTGGTCCATAAATTCCTCTTCAGACTCACACAGCACGTGTAATGATGCCACATGCAGGAAGATCACCAGCCAGTGGGTGGAAAGTCTTACGGATCCAATGCTGGTGGAAGCATCTCAGTGCTGCTTCCTCCAGCTCCCTGAACGTGGCTCCTCAACAGGAAGGTGAAGCAGAGAAAGAGTGCAGCCCACCTCCAGGTTGAAAGAGAGGACGTTCCCAGAATTCTCATGAAAAGCTCATGCTTCCAAGGAGGCATCATCAGGCGTGGCCTGATGGACAGGCTAGCATCTACCCCTTCACTCTTAATATCCTCAATTTGACACGAGATCATGTAACTACCACAAAGATGTCCTCGACAGTCAGGTGGGATACCGTCCAGGACACATTTTGGCTCTTGTAGACTCGTTTCCTTTTCTTCATCTTCAGCCTGAACCTACATAGGAGCGGCTGTCCATGGCTCTAGAGGCAGTTTTCCGAACAGAACAAGAGAGTGCTGCATGGTTTCACACCAGAAAAGGCATGGGTGAGGACGGCCTACTCTCATCCTCTTTATTCAATCAGCAGGCTGACCAAATCATCAGAGAAGCTCGATTCGATGAAGACGACTGGGGCATCGGGATTGGAGGAAGGCTGTGGGATGACACAACCACATTTGTTAAAAGTGAGGAAGATTTGAAGCACTTGCTGATAAAGGACAAAGATTGTAACTTTCAGTGTGATTACGACTCGATGTAAAAGAAAACCCAAATATTCACAACTGGACCAATAAGTAACATCCTGAAAAATGCAGAAAAGTTTGAAATTGTCAAGGATTTGCCTTGCTTGCATGCGTAGTCAATGCTCAAGGAAGCAGCTATCTAGAGATCAAAGGACAAATTGCTCTGGGCAGATCTGCTGTACAAGACTTCTGTAGAGTATTGAAAAGCAAGGATGTTACTTTGAGGACTAAGGTGCAAATGACCCAAGCCATGATATTTTCAATTGCCTCATGTGTATACGAAAGTTAGACATTGAATAAAAAGGACCTAAGAAAAATCCAAGGACCCCTGTAAGCATGTGAAAGTTAGACATTGAAGAAAGAACATGGAAGAACTGGTTCCTTTGAATTGTGGTGCTGGTGAAAAAGATTGAAAACACTATGAACAACAAATAAATCTTTCTTGGAAGAAGTATGGCCGGAGTTCTCCCCAGAGGTAGAGATAGAGAGGCTTAGTCTTGCGTGCTTTGTCCATGTTGTGAGGACAGAAGAGTCCCTGGAGAAGGGCATCATGGTTGGTAAAGTAGAGGGACAGCAAAAAAGAGATGGATTGACGTAGTGGCTGCCACCGCAGGCGCACACACTAGGAACAACTGTGAGGATGGTGCAGTCTTTCATTCTTTCATTGCATAAGTTCGCTCTGGGTTGGAACTGGCTCAGCAGCACCTAACAGCAACAATGACCTTAATTGTCTTGAATACACTTTGTATTCTATAATAAATGTCATAATTGATAATCTCTCTGGGTCTGATATTATGGTTTTTTCCCTTATCTACTGACTCAAATCTATTTCTTTTACTTTTTAAAAATGTTGTCCTTATTTGTTTTACAATTGTTCTTTTAAGTTATGCATTTATATACATTGCAGTTCTTGCCTGTAGGAATTCTTTGAGGATTGAAAAGTTGATTCCTTTAGGAAGATTTATATTTGGTTCCACCAGGAGGCAATCAGCCCACTTTAAACTGAAATTCTTCTTGTTTTTTGGTTTGTTTCAGTTTTAGTGTTGTTGTTGGTTGGTTTTTTTTTGGGGGGGGGGGCGAGGCAGTATGGGGAGTAGATGGGGGGGAATACAAGTAGGAAATTTTTTGGACTGAGTCCATGCAGGGGGCTAATTATTGTTAAAAACAATCATTGTTCCTATAATTTATGTAGAACTTCTCATTATGATTTTATAGATTATTGGATATATATATATAGCCTTTACATAGTCAATAAAACACAAGAAAGCATCTTTCTAGTATTTTCTTCTTTGACCCAAGATCCATTTGATATTAACAATGATATCCCTTGTTCCATATCCTCTTCTGGGTCTGGCTTAAATTTCTGTCAGCTCCTGGTAAATATTTTGTTGTCTCTAACAAAATTTCACTTTCCAAAATTGACCTGCAACTCTCCATCTTGTCCTCTTCAGACAGCATACAGAAGAATCCGATAGACTAAATCAATGAGAAGAGATGACAGAAACGCTCAATATCATCAGACTAATCATGGAGCGGTTCACCAATTGTTTCCATGTAAGTTCAGTTTATATGTAAGTTGAATTTAAATGTAAGGTCAATTCTATGTAAGGTGAGTGTGTATGTAAGTTGAATTTAATGAAAAACTTCACAAGTTCCTGAGAGTCAAAAATATAACATTTACTATATCCCACCTGAATTTAGAAAGCATCTTCAGAACAGATTTGACACTTTGAACCAACATGACAGAAGGCTTGAGGAGCTGTGGAATAGCATTAAGAATATCACATATGAAGAAAAAAAGTCATTAAAAAGACAAGAAAGGGAAGAGAGCGAGAGGAGGGGAGGAAGGGGGAAACTGATTGTAATTATCGACACATAATTACACACCCCTCCAGATGGACACACAACAGAAACCATGGGGGAAGGGAGACAGCAGTCGGTGTAAGATATGGAAATAATAATAATTTATAATTTATCAAGGAATCAAGAGAATGGTGGGGGGGAAGAAGAGCTGATACAAAGGGCTCAAGAGAAAGTAAATGTCTAGAAAAGAATGATGGGAACATATGTACAAATATGCTTGAAACGATTGACGTATAGATTGTTATAAGAGTTTTAAGTTCCCCAATACAACTATCTTTTAATTTAAAAAATAAAAAAGATAAGAAAGAAAAAAGTATGAAAGTGAGTGTCAGAAAAATGCTCTGAAACTTTCTCCTGAATGAATGTAACTGACAAATGGAAGCAATGAAGAAAAGAGCTAACGACAAATTTCAAAAGCTGCTTGTGAAAACAAAGTAAAGTATTCTAATGAGATGTGAAACATCTTAGTATTAGAAAGTAAAAAGGGATGGACATACTCAGAATACCTCAGGGTAAAATAACTGAGGAAAAAATTCAAGTTTCATGTTGCAATATTGCAAGATTTTACAGGAAAAATATTTATCAATGCATGACACATCAAAAAATGATTTCAAAAAGTTGCAATTGCACAATTCTGTTGACACGATTGAGCTGTGGAATAATGTATGTATTAACTAACCATTAATGATAAAAATGTTAAAGTTCATGAAAGGAATCCACAGATTCACTGCACCAAAAAGAATTCGCTGACAATGAACTATTTCACATGATCAGGAACCAAGGGAACTGAAAGAAGTTCAAACTGCACCAAAAGGCTTTAGCCAAAGCTAAGTCTCCAGGAACTGGTGGACTACCAATTGAAATATTTCAACAAGGTAATAAAACGGCACTGGAATCCCTCGCTCCTCTACGCCGAGATGTGTGGAGTACCGCTCCTTGGTCAGCACACTGGAAGGGGTGCATATTCTCAAGAAAGGTGACCCTGCAGAATACACAGCAAACCAATGTGATCATCTAGAGAAACCAAAGACAAAGGCAGCCAATCAGATTCCTTTATTTTTATTTTTTTAATCTTTTCTCTTCCAAAAACCCCTGGTTACCTGTGTAAGGAATGAGTGCATTTTTATCTATAACAATATGTGGTATCAAACCAGTGCAAGCAAATCTTAATTTCTCTTTCCTATGGTATATTCTGTCTACCTCATGAAGCTTTTCCCCTCATCAGGGGCTAGGTCACCAGGTATTAAATGCAAGCTAGAGAGTCCACAGAATTCTCTCCCCTTCAGAGCAGCCAGTTCTGCTACTTCTTGAAGTTGAGCATTGATTTTGCTTTAACTCACCAACTCCTAGAAAAGGTCCCTAGTTAATTCAGCAAAGAACAAACTTAAACATAAAAAGGGTAAAATATGGGAGGAATTTCCACACATAGCTTCATGTCCCAGAAATATGCAATCCTCCCACAGAGCTCCCATATCCACCATCAATGAGAAACTCTAAAGAAGCTTCGAAGTCCAGGATCCTCAATGAATAATCATGATTAATGCTTCATTGTACATGCATGTTAGGTGGAACCAATGGATATTCATGAATGATTGCACTATGCCCATCTCCCTTTCTAAAATTATTTGCTATGTGTAGTCTTTGGGGCTTCGACTACATTTAAGTGTTGCTTGACTAATTTACATAATAAGGATGCAATTGCTGGCAAATTCCGAGTGTTATTTCCCTGAAACCAGAGACAATGATAATGGCTTTGTCTTCTTCTGGGTTTTATTGTTTTAGATGACATTACAAATGAAATCATTTCCCTAATATCTTTTTCAGGTTTCTCATTGCTAGTGTATAGAAACTCAACTGATTTTGGTTTTTGGCCTTGTGCCCTTGAAATACATGAGATTCCTCCATTAGTTCTGGAAATCTTCCAGAATTTTTAAAACCAATGATTTCTATATTGTAAGTACCCTTTTTCAACAACAACACAAATGGTGACTTCTCCAGATGGAGTATAGAGAAATCAAAACATCTGTGAAAAGAGAAGTTTGGAAAAGCTCAATATCAGTAGTTAAAACCATCTCAGGGGCTGACTGTGGAACAGGTCATCAATTGCTCATATATAAATTCAGGTTGAAGCTGAAGAAAAATTTAAAAGTCCACAAGAGCCAAGATATGACACTGTTGCCAAATGGTGACATGATCTCAAAAGAATAGATTTGCTACATTGAACAACAAAAGAAGACATGAGAAGCTGTGGGGGGACATCAAGTACATCATTTATGAAAAACGTTAAAGGGCACTAAAGACAGGAAAGAAAGAAAAAAAATCAAAGTGAATGTCAAAAGAGACTCTGAAATGTGCTCTTAATCATAGAGTAGCTACGGCAAGTGGAAGAAATAATGAAGTCAAAGAGATGAACAAAAATTTTCAAAGGTTAGTTCAAGAAGACAAAGTGAAATACTATAATGAAATCTTCATAGGACTAGAATATGCTCAGGAGATCTCAGACGGAAAGAACTCAAGGGGGAAAAGTTTCAAGTTACCATATTGAAAGATTCTATGAGCAAAAATACTCTATGAGCAGAAAGCATCACAAGAAGATGGAAAGAATACATAACGTCACAGTACCAAAACGAACTAGTCACCGTTCAACCTTTTCAAGAGGTGGCCTATGATCAAGAACTGATGATATTGAAGGAAGAAATTCAAACTGCATTGGAAACATTAATCAAATAGGAGGCTCCAGGATTGATGGAACACCAACTGAAATATTTCAAAAGCTGATGAAGCACTAAGTCATCGCTCAGGAAAATTGGAAGGCACCTACTTGGCCAACTACTCTGAACTGGAACAAACTCAATGGTACCTAACAACAAACAGCAAAAGGGAAACTAGGAGGGGAGAGAATTTACCATTAGAAGACAGTTCCTCAGAACAAAAAATCTAATCAGTGGGTGACCACCTTCCTAATATGATCACTGAAGACAAAGGTGTGCATAAACAAATGTGGTGAAGAAAGCTGATGGTGCCCAGCTATGAAAAGATATAGCATCTGGGCTCTAAAATGCTTGAAGGTAAACAAGCAGCCATCTAGTTCTGAAGCAACAAAGCACACATGGAAAAAGCGCACCAGCCTGTGTGACCACAAGGTGTCAAAGGGATCAGGTATCAGGCATCAAAGAACAACAACCAAAAAAAATCTCACTGTAAATGAGGATGAATGCAGAGTGGAGACCCAAAGCCCATCTGTCGGCAACTGGACACCCCCTTACTGAAGGGTTGTGAGGAGGAGACGAACTAGTAAGGGTGCAACAATGAAACATACAACTTTCCTCTACTTAAATGCTTCCTCCCCCACTGTCGTGATCCCAAATCTACCTTACAAATCTGGCTAGACCCGAGAATGTACATTGGTACAGATAGCAACTGGAAACACAGGAAATCCAGGATGGATGATCCCTTCGGGACCAGTGGTGAGAGTGGCGATACCTGGAGGGTGGAGGGAAGATGGGGTAGAAAGGGGGAACCGATTGCAAAGATCTACATATAACCTCCTCCCTGGGGGATAGACAGCAGAAAAGTGGGTGAAGGGAGATGTCGGACAGTGTAAGATATGACAAAATAATAATAATTTATAAATTATCAAGGGTTCATGAGGGAACGGGGAGTGGGGAGGGAGGGGAAAAATGAGGAGCTGATATCAAGGGCTCAAGTAGAAAGCAAATGTTTTGAGAATGATATGTCAACAAATGTACAAATGTGCTTGATACAATGGATGTATGGATGGATTGTGATAAGAGTTGTATGAGCCCCCAATAAAATGATTTAAAGGAAAAAAAGAAGACAGGTCCTCATTTGCTGTTCAGAGGGACCTGACTCCCAGACACAGAGAAGCTCCATCGTCACAGGGCTCTTTAATCTTCCCTTTCACAGTGGTTGCCACGTTGCTGAGTCACTTACATATCATGTGCCCTGGTGGCGTAGTGATTATCGAGTGGACTGCTAACTGAAAGGTCAGTGGTTGGAAAACACCAGCTCCTCCTCAGGAGAAAGACAGGGCATTCTTCTACAGTAAAGAGTTAAAATCCCCAAAATCCTCAGGGGCAGTTCTACTCCGTCCTATAGGGTCATTATGAGTCTGCACCACCTTGAGGGCAACAAAAGAGTTAAATATGTCTTTTCCTCTCATCCCAGTGTTAGAATGTCTTTTTTTCTGTTCTATGCACCAAGATATAAGTAGAGAGGGTCCTTGTCGTGGTCCCTGCACATTAGGCTGGTACCCAGCACCACACTTTGCAGCACTTTGCTTTCTCCTTTCCCACATTCAGCATATGATGCTTGCTGAATTCTTCAAGTCAAAAATTTAAAAAAGATTTTTTCTTATTTCTATTTTGACTTCTTTTGTTTTGACTGGTATGTGACATTTGATTAAATGAGCTGGAAGTTCCTACATTGACAAGTGGCTATAATGAAATACCTTTCTCCAGGGTGGATTCAATGGCATTACTTATAAACTATCAAGCAACATATGAATGTCAGCAATTTTAAAAGATGAAGTATAAGGAAAAAAATTCATTCCGTGTCCTGAATTGAATCTGAAATTTCATGTCAAAAGTGAAGAAAGGCTATTTGCCCTAAATTCAGATTCCGACGAGACTAGCCAGTGGACTTGGACTTGCAGGCAATGAATGTCCACTACTTGGCTTTCCCTCCACATCTGTATATTGTGGTTGCCCTTCTCACTGCCATCTGCTCGCACGTCTGTGACTGCGAGTGCAAGGTTCATTCTGTGCTTAACTCCTCTGGGGGAGATAAAGCAACATATGATGTGCGCTGGGATTTCAGCCTTATTAGACTTTCCAAGTGCCTCGATGCAGCAGTGGAAAAGGATGCTTCCACATATTATAACTGTGATACATTTTAAACAACTTCCTGTAAATAAGGTGGGACGTATCCTTGCCCCAAATGGAGTCATTCTGAGATCCTTCATTTGCTTCTGACCCTGAACCAGAAAAGAACTGAAAAATTGGCTGGTTGGACACCCTGAAACAAATGATGCCTGAGTAGTTTCATGCATAATAACTGCCTTTATTTAAATGGGGCCATCAGTCAGCAGTCACTGATGCTACCGTCTAACCTCGATATTTCTACAAGGCCCCTTCCCTGAGGACCACGTCTTGCTGTCTTAGCAAACTGTGAGCTTGGTGGGGGCGAGGGGAGGGAGGTCTCAGCCCTTCGAGGACTATGGAAGATCCTCCACGCAAGATCTTTACCTTTAATAGATATTCACAATTTCCTTCCTAATAATGTGCTAAGGGAATTTTAAGTTTGGGTTCTGGCATGTTTACAGCATATAGGTAAAATGAAGTTACCATTTGTCTAACAACTTGGGACAGGTGCTGTTATTTACCATTTTTTTTCAAAGTTAAAAATAAAAGACGATTCCTTGCCCCAGGTTTTCCTGTGCTTTGGGTGAGCTGCCGTGCTGTCTTTTACTTAATATGTTGCTCTCTTATTTCTTACACGCCTTGTGTTAGTCTTGGGAGGGTGAAGCAACCATATTTGGACTCCGTTCCAGAATCAGCGCTGCTGTGGAATTATATTGCCTACCGTTACCATCAATAGTTGACTATACCACACCTTCAATCATGTACAAGGGGAGCTTAAAAAGTCTATGGGAAATTTTAATTACCTTTTCATTCCATGTTCCACAAACTTTGGAAGCCCCCTCATATCAGCAAACTGCTAGCTCTTCAGTTGCACTTTCTTTCTTTAAACAAATATATATTTATATGCTTGCCGTTGGTATCATGAACTTAGAAAAAATAAAAAGAGATGGATAGGAGTCATTTTTGTGGAGAAGATTTATCTCCAAGAAACAGAGAAAGCAGCAATTCATTTCATCAACCGTCTGACAAAGCGCTTGTACTAAAATCAAAGACAGGTGCTAAGAGTCATGCGTGGAACCACTTTTTTCTTTTTCTCACATTTGTATGCTAATCACGAGAAGCAAAAATAGAGTTAGATTGGAAATCAAAGATTGGTTGTACACAGGTAATAGAGTGCTTGAATGCTTTATTTAAAGATAGAAGGCTCTTGAACCAGGCTTTATTATTGAACTAAGACTATCTATCCTTTTTGACACTTTTTAAATTAAGTTCTTCCCCTAATTTATGTTTTTGTCAGCTTTCTTCCCTTACCTGGTTTTAAACTGGATGGCCCCCTCCTTCACCTCCTCAAAGTAATAAACTACTCTAGGGCAGAGAAAAAAAATTTTAATGACCTAGAAGTTCACATTAACAAAATGGATCATTGTATACAGCCACAGAATTATGAACGCTTCTGAAATATCTGTGCAGAAATTTTGCCTGATGTAAAATTTCACTTATGCCTGATCTGACATATCTATGAATCCCTTTTTAAAAAATGGGGTGGTTGTGGGATCTCTTTAATAAGGTGAAATCATGAAAATAAAGGGGTTTGGGTAACAATTTTGAGACTCAAACATAAAACCGTTTTTCACTATTGAATTAAGAAAAACTTCAACAGTGTGTTATAATATAAAATAGGAAACGGTCTGCATTAGCTGGACTTGAACTATCAACCGTGCCTTTCTCCTTACTAGATTCTCAGTCTGCCTTATTACGATGTGCCCTGACACCCACCGAGTTCAAGGGAGCTGAGGACAAATAGAGCAGGGCAGCAGCTGCACAGCGATGAGTGATGACAGCCAACTAATCTACTATGATGTCTCGTTGGAAAAAATTTAGGACAATGTAATTTCACCAACTTGATAGGCTATCTGCCTGCGAAAAGGCAAGCCAAACTTAAAGTGAAAATTCTGTATCAATTTTGTTAGCATTGTGCATATAGGACAAAATAAGAATGCAATGCTTGGGGAAAGCAGACAAAAATGCTCAGCTATAATAAAGCATAATTAAGGATCAAAATTATAAAAGAAATAGTAATGACTTTTGGCTTTACTTTTCCCCCAAAGTTTTTAATACTTGATTCCTCTACAGATATCTTCACTGGAAACTAGGTGATTTCCACAAACAGCATGTCTCTTCCTTACCCACATTATCTAAGCCGATCCTTCTGCCTAAAATATCCTTCATCTATCTCACAACCTATCTGTAGTTTACCCGTTTTTTTAACCACAGGATCATAGGTTACCTGCAGGGACTTTAAAGGTCACCCATCTGACTCTACTCAACAATCTAGCTAATGACATGAAACTGTCATGTATCACCTTGTTCCCCCTGAAAGATTTGCTAAAGAGTTTGAGTTGTAATACCAGTGAGACGGATCTTATTTGGAAAGAAGGAATTTGAAGATTTTATTACTTAAACTTATGTGAGGTCATGCCGCAGTAGGTAGATTCTCATTCTATCCAAGAGTACCTTATGAAAGAAGAAACGAGAGCACCAGACGGAAGGCAGATGGCCTTATGAAGATGAACTGCATGCCAAGGAAGGCGTGACGTTACCTGAAGTTGCTAGAAGGATCTCTTCCTAGATCTTTCAAAGATAGCTTTAGAACTTTTATCAGCCAAACTAAAATTTATATTTTATATTTTTGCTCTTCAAAGCTACACAACTTGTGGCATTTTGTGTGGCTCAGATCCAATAGCAGGAAACAGAACATGGGTTGTAGTCACAGAACGATCAGGTTTGATTCTGACTTTGATACTCAGTGACTATGTCCTTTGACAGGTCACTTGTCCTCTCCATGCCTGATCCTCCAGATCTGTCGAACAGGACAATACAGTTTCCACCTCATCAAGCTGTTATGTGCATTGGAGTACAGTCTGGCACGCCCCCCCCACCATCATTATCATACTAAAAACCAAAAATGTGGCCATTGAGTGCACTCTGACTCACAGTGACCCATATAGGACAGTGCAGAACCAGCCCACGTGTCCCCGAGGCTGCGCTCCTTTGTGGAAGCAACCTGCCACCTCTTTCTCCCACAGTCTCTGGTGGGTTCAAACGGCCCATCCTTTGGTTAGCAGTCAGACGCTTACCTTTTGTGTCACGAGAGCTCCTTCCAACACTAGCATGGTATGTGTTAAATAAATTAAGTATGGGCTGTGTTACCCAATGGGGGAAAGGACGAAACCAATGATTTATTGAGTAACCATGGTATGATATAGAGAAGCCCAGTGGAGTATATATATGGAGAGGTTTATCATGAGGGAATCCTATATCCCATTCAACATTAAAAACAGACGCTTCAGATCCCAAAGTTTGGCAGAAAACCCTTTTCCAGTGAAAGTTGCTTTGGCACCATTGGAAAGCCCTTCCAGGGCCCGGATTTTAAATTGTTTTTCGCCTTCTGTTGAATCCTTCTGTTTATCTAGTTCAGTGTGATGTATTTCAAAACATAACTCATCCATCTTTCTCAGTTTTTAAAATTGTTTCTATTGGGAGGTTAATTAAAGTTAGTTTGCCCATTATACTGTCAGAAATAGAAATGCCTTTCTCATTTGTAATATTTTTCTTATTAATCTAGATAATAAATATTTATTTGTTAGTATTATTTTATAGGTTCTACTTATACAAACTTTTGTGAAGATAAAATATTCAACTAAAATATTATATAAATGTTTTTTTAGTATATATTGAATTGATATAAAATAAAATATATAAAATGTACTGAATTAAAATTTAATTAATAAAAGAAACTTGGAAGTTTGACTAAATTGAATTGCTAAATAATTTAAAGAATTACTTATAGGTAAGATAAAAATATTTGAGCTCTTTTTTGCTTGATTGGTTTTTTTATTGTCCAACTGTGGTTTGCAGACCTGATCCGGGCCACTATCTAGTTTTGTTTGGTGCACAAAAAAAGGCTTCTGCATTTTTAAATAGCTGAAGAGTGGGATGCATAAAATATATTTCATGACTAATGAGGATTAAATAAAATGCAAATGTTGTTGTGTTTACACAACAGAATGGAGCACTGCACGGTCCTGCACCATCCTCACAATTGTTCCTATGCCTAAGCCTATTGATGCAGCCACTGTTTCAATCCAGCTCATCAAAGACTTAACCAGTGGTGCCTCTTTCTCTACATCCCTCCACTTTTCCAACATGATGCCCTTCTTCAAGCACTGGTCTCGCCTGACAACGTGTGCAAAGTCTTGCCATCCTAGTCACTAAGGAGCACTCTGGCCTTACTTCTTCCAAGTCAGATCTGTTTGTTCTTTAAGCAGTCCCAGCTACTTTCAATATTCTTCCCCATCACCACAATCAAATGCATCCATTCTTCTATGGTCCAATGTCCAACTTTCACATACATATGATGCAATGGAAAACACCATGGCTTGGGTCAGGCGTATTGTAACCCTCAAAGAAACATCCTTGCTCTTCAGTACTCTAAAGAAGTCTTGTGCAGCAGATTTACCTAATGCAATATGTCTTTTGAGCTCTTGTCTATTGCTTCCATGAACATTGATGTGGACCCAAGTGAGACAAAATTCCTGACAACTTCAATTTTTTTCTTCAATTATTATGATGTTACCCTATTGGTCCAGTTGTGAGGATTTTGGCTTCCTATTATTGAGTTGTCATCCATACTGAAGGCTACAATCCTTGATCTTCATCAGCAGGTGCTTCAAGTCCTGTCCCCCCTCACTTTCAGCAGGCAAGGTTATGTTATCTGCATACTACAGGTTGTTAATAAGTCTTCCTCCGATTGCAGTGCCATTTCTTCTTCATATAATCCAGCTTCTCTGATGGTTTGCTCAGATATAGATTGAACACGTATGGTGAGAGGATACAACCCTGAAGAACAACTTTCCAAATTTTAAATGATTCCCTTGTTCTGTTCATACAACTGCCTCTTGATCCACGTACAAGTTCGGAATGAGCATGATGAAGTGTTCAAATGCAAACTTTAGTTTCCCTAAACAAAATTCTACTGGATTCAGCCTTACCCACTCCTTAATTGCTATCTCTGGCTGCTTACACTGCATTAAGAGGGTTGAATTGCTGTAATGGAATCTAACACCTCAAAAACATTTACTAAAACATTTTCTTTACACTGGCTTTTTACAGAAAAAGTTCATTGGCCCCTGAAATAAACAAATGTTTTGCAAAAATGTAAAGAGAGATGGGAAAGAGCAAAGTAAAATTATACAACCACATATTCAAAATGGTTTGGGGAAAATCCCCTTACCTTTTCATTCCATGTTACCCCATAATTTTTTAAGCTTCTTCATGTATATACATTGACTGCCATTCTTGGTGGCAAAAGGTCATGTGTTGGGCTATTGTTCTTAAGGTCAGCGGTTCGAAACCACCAGCCTCTCAGAGGAAGAAAGATGAGGCTTCCTATTCCCATAAAGCGTGATAGTCATAGAAACTCACAGAGATAGTTTTACTCTGTTCTACATGGTCTCTATGAGTCAGCATCAACTTGATGGCAGTGAATTTGATTTGGTTTGGGGCATTCAGTTGATTCTGAATTTCCAGTTGACCTCTCAGTTGTTCCTGAGACAGTAAACCTTGTTAGGAACAGACAGCCTTATCTTTTTCCCTTGGAATAATCACCTACCTTATCTTTTTTGGGGGGGGGGATTTTTCTTTTTTACTATGATTTAGTAGCAACTGAGGTTCCCGATTTTAACCCCTTGGCAGCAAGATCCAAGTTCCCTCATTTGCACATTAGCACCTAAGAGTCAAGGGGTTAAATGACCAGCACAAAAGATACTGCACTTCTGATTGTAGCATTTGGCAGAACTGAAAGGAAAGGAAGTTGTGCTACATGTTGAAGGGATTGTGGGCAACAGAAAGAAGACACCAGGAGAAGATAAAACGTTGTCACATGAAGTCTTCAAAGTCTTGTATGTACCCTCCGTCATAACCACCATAGTCGGCCAGGTCGTCCTTCATGGTCGCCTTTAACCCCCCTCCAGGAACCACACCTTTCTTCTTCTTTTTAGCTTTGCTTTGCTTTTCTTGCTTCTGTTTTTCACTGCAAAGCACAGTCAAAGAATTGGTAATCCTTTTCAAGTCATCTACTTCCAATGAAATACACACATCTCGAACTAAGGCTTCCAAAAAGCTGGCATAATATAGTGACTTTTCATATTGCGTAATTTTATCTTTTAGTAACTTTCCGAATTCTGTGAAGTCATCTCTTGAAGATGGGTTCATAGCATCTATTCCAAAAACTGTATTATTAACGCCAAACGTTTCTTTTGCTAATTCGAGGTCTGCTTCTTCCTGTAACTTCTTTAGTCGCAATTTGTCTGCTAATTGTTCTTCTGGTGTTAGCACTTTAGGTTCTTCAGGTTCTTCTAACCTCTTTTTAATTTCATCTTGCCTCTTCTTTTGTAGCCGCTCTTTTTCTTTGATCTTCTCTGCTATTTTTTTCTTTTCTGAAACTTTTACTTCTGTTTGTTCTTCATTTTCCTCTTTTTTTTCCTCATCGTCGTCATCCCAGTTATCCTTGACGTCTTCGTCCTCATCCTCGCCTTCCCAGCGGTCCCCGCCGGCAGTGCCGCCGCCGCCGCCGCCCCCCACCTTCCGCACCGGGTCCTCCACCGAGAACGTATCCGCGTCCCAAGAATCGGAGTCCCCCGCCGCCGCCATCTCGGCCCGGGTGTGAGCGTGTGCGAGGGGGAAGCCAGTGAGGCGTTAGCGGGGCGGAGGTGAGTCACTAGGTTTGCTCTCGATGGCCGGCGCGGGGCAGGCTGGGACCGTGGCTGACTGGGTACGGAGGTCGCACCTACCTTATCTTTAACAGATCAACAATACTCCCTAACCACTAGGATGCCTTCCTTATTTATATATACCATATATACTCATGGGTAAGCTGAGTTTTTCAGCACATTTTTAATGCAGTTTTGTGGTAAAAGTATATGCCTTGGCTGATATTCGGGTTGGCTTATACTTGAGTATATATGGTATATTTTTTTCAAAACCATTTTATTGGGAGTTAATACAGAAATCATATCATTCCACAGTGCAACCAATCACATCAAGCAGAGTTGTGCAATTGCTACCATAATCAGTTTTAACACATTATTTTCCTTCTTAAACTCCTTGACATCAGCTCCCTTTTGTCCCACCCCTAACCACTGTCCCCAACCCCCCCCAAAAGAAACCTTTATTCTACTTGCTGTCCCTGCAAATTTGTCAGTCCTGCATTTCACATACTGAAAATCATATAACAAAAACTCAAGAGGGTGACACCACATGACATAACACATCTGAGATAAATTCTGATATGAACAAACAACAAACAAAAAATACAGAAAATGTTGAAAACTCGATCTGGCCTAATATGCACCAGAGGGGAGACCAACAGAGGATGTGTTAACTGTTCCATCAGGTCCATCACTTTGACTGTTGATAGTCATCTCTGCAGTGCACTGCTTGGTCACTACTTTCCTCCCATCCTCTAGTATGGACAGAGGGAAATCACTGGAGGCTTATTTCCTAGGTAAATCCCACAAATATATTTTGGGCTTCCACTGTCATCCATAGCCTTATGCAAACCAAATTCTCACAATTTAGGCTCTGATACTGTTCCCACCTTTGACTTTGGATTATGTGATTTACAATCCTTTGGTCACTGATGTTGGTGTTCTTCTTCCATTTGGACTTAGTTGACATCTCACTTAGATGGCTGCTTTTTTGGAAACAATCCCTTGAGGCCCCAGATGCTATTTTATCTGATCCTGTGTCTGGTTCCTCAATCTGTTGCATCACCTGCTGATAGCCAGGCACTATCTAGTTTCTTCACCTCATTTTGCTATAGCACCCACATCTTCTGTGTTCCCTTTCTGAGGGTATGTATTCATTATTATTACCTCCCCATTTCCCACAAGCTCCCCTGTTATAACCCCAAGAAATCCAGTTACAAACCCAGTTACCATATCTATAGAGTTAAAAAAATATAATAATAAAAATAACAAAACAAAGCATAGAAAAAAAAACCTTAGTTGAAAAACTAACAGAAAATAATAAAAATGAAAATAAGTTTACAATGGGTCACAAAGGAGAACAAATGATAACATGCTAAGCTTTAACCTAGTGGCCTCTGCATTAGTTCTCTTTCCAATGCACTGTGTCTGATAGCCAGACTGTTCACCATACTGGTCAATGGTCAGAGAGGGCTCACCAGAGGCTTCATCCATGTCTCATGACACCGCAAATGGATTTTAGATAGTATCAGTCACTTGATCAATGGTACAGAATTTCAAATACTGTTAAAAAGGACATCATATAGGTATAGGACTGATTTTTAGACCAAAATACATGGTGGTTGAGCTATACAGATTCAAAAACTTAGGTGAGCTGGATCCGGTGTCTGGTTTTGCAGTCGCCTATGGCATCACCTGCTGACCCAGGAGCCACTGCAGATTACCAATGGTGGATGCATTCAGCTGATCTCTGACTCATTTACCTCAGTGCCCACCAACCTGTGCCTCCCACTCACCTTTCTTCCTCGTCTTGGTTCTTGTTTGTCAGCTTCCACAGCTAAATGGGTCAAGGGAAGCCTGGCTTGGACCACATAGGACTTACCTTCTTCTACAACTCTGGAAGCCATTTCTCAAAATAAATATATTTATATACACAAAAAATACATGCATCATGGATTTTGCTTTTCTACAGAATCCAACATAACACATTGGGTTCTGGGAGTGGTTCTAGAAAAACCTACACATAAAGATGCATTTTCTAAATGTGCTCCCAGGTCTAATTAGGCCTAAAAGCACTGAGAAATCAACCTCTTTCTCTAGAAGTAGAAATAAGTCTATCACTCTTAGTAAAGAGGACACTGTTGATTCACGCCATGAAGTGGCAAAGTTAACATTCAAAACACTAGCACAGAGAGATGAAGTGTCGGTAAGAAGTGAGGTTCTGGATGATCCTTTGCTGATATCTTTCTAAATTGTTGTCAGAATGAGAAGTGTAAGGAAGAACGCTGGTTGGGACTTCTCCAATACCAAAACTGCTACAAGAAACAGATGGACTCATAGTTGCAGAAGCACAGCTCAAATGCTGAATAAATGGCCTCAAAGCTTCTACTGGTGCCATGAAAGATGGATCGCTTCTAGTAACAGGAGTGATATTGGTAAAAATCAAACCCAGAGTCTTATCATACAAGTAGCTGAATTACAACACCAGCTTAATTCGGAACCTAGAACTGTGTCTGATATTAAATAAGAACACTGTTAGAAAAGAAATGAAAGCCTGAAACTAGGAATGGGGCCATGGGACCCATCATTCAGAAGATGGAGACATGGAGGGATTAGAGTCCCTTGAGCCACCCCAGTCACTTACTCCAACTCTTCAACCTGGAAGAGATTAATCCACTCTCAGTGAAAGCATTATCACACTCTCCCACACTTGGGGGAGATTAGCCAATCCTGCATGCTGACATAGTGCCGGTGGTGTGTGTGTAGGGTGTGGGGGAGTGGGGGGAGTGGGCTGTTCTGGAGCTTTGCCTGGGCAGATGCCTCCCAAAACCCTGCTTCAGGCTTCCAGGAAACACTCTTCACACCTATAACTAGACTTAAGTCACAGCGACTCCCCAAAGGTGTAGTCCAGATGATGACTCAGGAAGAAGTGTGCTATACTTCTAGAGAACTTCTAGGTTTTCTAGTGTGCACAGACAGAAACCTGGAGAATATGTGTGGGAATGGCTTTTAACAGTGTGAGATACTGGTACTAGAAATGTTAACTTGGATCAGTCTGATATTATTGATACAAGTCCATTAAGTACAGATTCTTAATTCAGGGTTTCAGGACCTAATAGTTGATTTGGTTGGTTTGCTGAAGCAATGGCTGTGATATAGCCTTCACTAAGTCGAGTTCAAGTGCCAGGTCTATCAGTATACTATGAAGAAGGCATCTAAAATCTTAGGGAAATTGTCATGTTAAAGTGAATTCATCAGGATAAACCTATATACCAAAAAAAGGGAGGAAGTACCTTTTACCCAAATGGTAAGAAACAAATTTGTGAAGGGAACCGAACCATCTTTGAAGACCCCGATGATATCACCAGGATTTATGTTGGGAACTGCCCTAAGTGGTAAGACATTTGTTTACAATATGGCTGGCTGGGCCCTTGGGGCTAGGGATCAGAATAGTCTGATTGGTATAAATCTATGGCATTGGCTACTTTGGAGACGTGTCTCTAGGAATGAAATAGATGGGAAGCCTACTAAACATTTAGTTGACCTATATGAAAAATATAGAGTATGTGAATGAATTGCCATAATAGATAGTCATAACCCATCAATCAATTCCCAAATCTGAGCCAGTTTACAGGCCCACAGTCCCTTGAATAAGGGAGCCTGGGTCCCTTTGGGGACGGATCCCACTAGGCCACCAAAGGTTTACACTGTTAGTTTTTCTTCTACTTTTCCCCAAAGGGGTCTGCTAGGGAAAAGGAAATACTCAGATGTTTCTGCAGTTACTTGACACTGAGTCTAAACTGACATTAATCCCAAGAGACCACAAATATTTTGAAGGTTCACCAGTTAGCATGGGAGCGTATGAAGGTCATATTAGTCATGGAGTCTTGACTCAGGTTCATCTCACAGTGGGGTCAGTAGTGGGTCCTCGAACGCATCTCATAGCAATTTCCCAGTCCCAGAATGCATTGTTGTAATAGACACACTCAGCAAATGGAAGGACCCCCATATTGGATCCCTGAAATGTGGAATAAGGGCTACTACTGTAGGAGAAGCCAAGGAGAAGCCATTCGAACTGCCTCGGCCTAGGAAAACAGTAAACCAAAAGCAATATCGCATTCCTGGAGGGACCGCAGAGGTTATTGCCACCATCCAGGACTTGAGGGATGCAGGAGTAATGATTCCCATCACATTCTTACTTTCTTTTTCCACAGACACACACGGGGAAGGGCAACAATACACTTTTACAATTCTCCCCAGCGTTATGTCACCTCTCCTGGACTATGCCACGATGTAGTCTGCAAGGACCTTGATCAACTTTCCCTTCTACAAAATGTGACACTGGTTCATTACATTGTTGACATGATGCTGGTTGGACCTAGCAATTAAGAAGTATCCATTACGTGAAACTTATAGGTAAAACCTCAGTCTGTTAGAGGGTGGGAGATTAACCCGATCAAAATTTAGGTGCTTTCCACCTTATTGAACTTTCTAGAAGTTCAGTGATGTGAAGCATATTAACATATCCCTATGAAAGAACACGGTAAGTTATTGTACTGGTGGACCTCTTTGGATTTTGGAAGCAACATATCCCTCTTCTGGGTGTGCTGCGCCAGTCTGTATATCAAGAGACTCAAAAACTTGCCAGTTTTGAGTGGGGCCCAGGACAGGAGGCTCTGCAATAGGTTTTGACTGCCTTTCAAGCTGCCCTGCCCTTTGGGCTGGTCCCAGGATATTTCAGGCGTCAGTGGCAGCTAGCAAGGCAGTTTGGAGCCTTTGGTGAATCGCGGTGAAGATCCTTAGGATCTCGGAGCAAAGCTCTGCTCTCCTCAGCAGACCATTCCTTCCCTTTGGAAAATAGTTTTAGCCTGTGACAGGGCCTCAGTGGGGACTTAACCCCATGCCACGTGGTCTGAGCTGTTTGTGTATCATTAACTGGGTGTTGTCTGACCCACAGTCATGCATGACAGCCCTCCCTTTAGAAGTGGGAGTGGTTCCTACAAGATGGGGCCTAAAGGTACAAGCAAGCTGCATAAAGAGGTATCCCAAACGCCTATGGTCCCCCTTCCCATCATAGTCCTGTCTTCCTCCCCGTCTGCACCCAGTGGAGAGTTCCTTATGAGCAGGTGACTGAGACACTGAATGCTCATGTTGGGTTCACTGGTGGCTCTGCACAATATGTAGATTCTGCACAGAAGTGAACAGCATCATCCCCCTGGCCCCTTTCTGGGACTTCCCTGAAAGACAAGGGCGAAAGGAAATCTCCCAGTGAGCCGAATGTTGAGCGCTACATCAGGTGGTTCAGTTTGCTTGGAAGGAGAAATGGCTAATAGGCGACTCCATACCGACTTCAGGGCTGGGGCCAATGTCTTGACTGGATGGTCATATATATACTTGACAAGAGCATGATTAGAAGATCGGCGACAAGGACGTGTATGAAAGTGTACGTGGGCAGGCCTCTGAATGAGCTCAAATGTGAAGATACTTGGGTCTCCACTGCAGAGGAGGACTTTAATAATTAAGTGGATAAGATGTCACGTGTTGTGGAAAGCAGTCATCCTCTTGCCCCAGCTACTTCAGTCATTGCACACAGGGCACATGAACAAAGCAGTCAAAGGTGCACAGAGCCACTGCCCATAGGTTGGGTGTGACGGCCATGCTGGCCTGCTCACCTGCCACTGCTACAGAAGGAACCGTTGTCGGGCAGCAGGGTGTTCCTGACCATATTCAAAGGCAAGAGTGGGCTGGGGGCAGCAGTAAAGCTCAGCAGATGTGCTTTGAGGTTACTGGTGTGCATCTCTACCTTACCAGCCCCTGATGACATCTAGCCTGGACGGACCTGACACTGGCCAAAAGAACACTCTTGACAAGAAAGATGGGAGAAAAACAGATTTTTAGAAGCCAAAAAAGACTTTTGAGTAAACTGTTGAATCTTACTGTTGAATCAACGGATTCTTTGAACAGTATCGTCTTGAAATGAGAGACTGCCCCCAATGAACTTGTTCGACTAAGTAACTTATTCTTCTGAGCAGTTATTACTGGACATATTTTATGTTCCTGATCCTGAATATGTCTCCAGTGTTCTCCATTGATTTGTCCCTAAGTCCTTTGTCACCAACATCGTCACAACAGAGGTTGAATTTGATAAGATGACTAATCTTGACATAGTCACCAGAAAGAAGCAACTTCCTTGTCTATTATGTGCAGGTATACAGCCTGCATGAGCTGTACTTTCAATTTCTGCAGAGGAAAAAGCATATACTGAGAAATGTCTGAAAATTAATGTCAAATTCATTACCAGTGACAAGGTAATGAATGATGCTGTAGAGAAAATGTTTGTTCAAGCTTTATTACTATAATATGGCAGTTTTCCATTATATTTTAAGTTACCAAAATCAGCAAATGCTTGACTGTTTATAAAGGATGTCAGTGAGGACCAGTGCAAATCTTGTGGGCTTTTAGAACTGCTAAAGGAAATGGGATGCATATACAGAAAGTTCTAGTGTAAAGAAAAAAAAAATCCTGCAATTGGAAAATAGAGAACTTCATGATAAGCAAGAAAAGACTAAAATTCAAAGATTTAATTTCACTTGGATCCACAAAGAGGGTGGGTAGGAGGGAGAGCAGATAATACTGGTGACTGTATAACCCCACTTTAGGGGCGTGAGTAACAGAATTGTAGGAGAATGCATATATTAGATGATGTAAGTTATACCAGAATAAATAAATAAATAATGTGAGGGTTTCTTGGGGTGTAGGGTGGGAGGGAGGGGATAAAAGGGAACTGATATCAAGGAGTTAAAGAAGAAAGAAAATGCTTTGAAACTGATAGCAATTGTACAACAAGGCATGATGTAATTGAACTATGGAATGTTATAATATCTGTAAGAGTTCTGTATTAGTCTGAGTAGACTAGAGAAACAAATTCAGACACTCGGATGTGTATACAAAGAGCTTTATATAAAGAATAATTATATCTTAAGAAAACATCCCAGTCAAGATCAAGTCTATAAGTCCAATATTAGTCCATGTATCTGATACCAGGCTATAAAGTCCTCTTCAGACGCACGTAACACATGCAATGATGCTGAATGCAAGATCACAGTCCAGTGTGGAAAGCCTTGTGGATCCAGTGGCAGTAGAAGCAGCTCAGTGCTGGCAGGGGTCTCCACATGGCTCCTTCAGCTCCAGGCTCTAGCACAGCTCCATATGTCTTGTCCACAGGAATGTCTCCCAGGGGTGAGCATGTGTCCTGCCTCCAGCAAGCTATTTATCTCCTTAGTGGCTCCAAGTGAGATAATCAAGCTGCGACCTGATTGACAGCTTAAACTCCACCATTCACTCTTAAGTTTCAAATTGACAACAGATTATGTAACTACCACAAGCTCCCAATAAAATGGTTACCCTCCCCCCCCAAACAAAAAGAATCAAACGATATATTGCATTGAGCATGTCTGCTTTCCAAGACCTCATTAAAGAGCTAAAGAGTAAAGATGTCTTTTGGAAGTGAAAATGTATCTGACCCAAATCATGATATTTCCAATCATCTCATATGCTTCTGAAGGTTGGGCAATGACTAAAAACTGAAAAATTATTTGAATTTTTAAAAAAACATTTGAATTATCGGATTGGTGAAAAATATTGAAAATAGAATGGACTGCCAGAAGACCAAGCAATCTGCCTTGGAGAAATGTCAGCCAGCATATTCCCTAGACTCAAGAATGGCAAGACTTCAGCTCATAGATTTTGGACATGTTCTCATGAGAGACCAATCCCTGGAGAAAGATGGTGTGTTTGGTAACAGGATTAGACCCTCAGCGAGATGGATTGACACAGCGCTTGCAGTAATGCACTCAGACAGAACAATCATGAGGATTTCCCACGATCAAGCACTGATTCATTTTGTTGTACGTAACACTGATGTTAATCGGAACCAACTCAATAGCACCTAACAAAGTTCTAATACTGTTTGGATGGTATGTTCTTAGTAAAATGTAGCAAAAGCACATACCAAAATTTTAAAAACTGCTAGATGCTTTTTTTGGAGTGCTAACCCTGGCAAGCTGATACGAAATGGGAATAAAGTAACATGTATTAAGTACCTACTGTATTCCAGAATCTATGCTATGTTTTGTCAATTCAGAATAATCCTGTCAGATATTGAGTCCTAGTCTTCTTCACAGGAAAAAAAAAACATTCAGGCAAGGTTTCTAGGTCCAAAATATCTTTATCATGGTCAGAATGTAAGCCTAGTTTGAATTCATTGTTTAACATATATTGCTGCTTGCTTAAGCAAAATCTTCAAGTTTGCCCAGAGAATACAGGAAAGTATCACAGAGCTGGAAAAAGGAAAGGACCACAGAGCAGGCACTGATTAGCAAGTGGCTAGTGTATGATATATTGACTTCGGACGTCAGATGATAACCATTATTTTGTAGTAATAATTCACTGTAATGCATTTAATGCTACAAATCTCACTTAAGTACAGCTTTAGCTATAGTGCATAGATGTTAATATGCCCTACTTTTATTTTTATTCAATTCAAAATACTTTCCAATTCAAAAATGGTTTAGGTTCCAATATTTGTGGTGCTTCTAGATATCTATCTGTTGATTTCTAATTGCATGTGGTCAAAGAACATGTTTTCTGCTATTGGAATGCTTAATATTCTGTTATTTGTTGTGTGGTCTAACATACAGTGTATCCTGATAAATGGTCCATGGCTTGAGAACAATGTATATTCTTCTGATGTTGGTTGGTGTATTCTGTAAATGTCAATTAAGTATAGTTATGTGACTGTTGTTCTATAACCCTACTGACTTTCTGTCTGTACTTTTTATTAATTTTAGACAGAAGATTATTAAAATAGCCCACTATCATTACTCACTTTTCTGTTTTCACCTTCAGTTTTATAAATTTTTCGTTTGTGCATTTAGAAGAAAAAAAAGAATCATTATGGTGGCAAGAATGGAGGTTATGCATGGGCTCAGCAATATGGATTTGCCACTGCTGAGTGCCCAACTTGTCAGCAGTGGAGACAAACATTGAGTCCCATATATGGGACTACTCCTCAGGGGGATAGGCATAAGACATAAGACCATGTACAGAATGTCTCATCCAGTGACATCACCTCAGATCAAAGGAATCACTTCACAGAAAAGGAAGTGCATCAACAGACCCACGCTCTCACAATCCACCGATCTTATTATGTTCATCATCCTGAAGCATCTAGCTTGAGAGAACCTTGGAATCGATTTCTAAAGACACAATTTCACTACCAACTTTGTGGCAATACCTTGCAAGATTGGAGCAATGCTTTCCAGGAGGCTGTTTATACTCTAACCCCATGTGCAATATATGGTTTGGTTTCTCCAATAGTCAGGATTTACGGGTCCAGGATCAAGGTTTGGAAATGGGAGTGACCGCACCCATTATTACTCCTAATGCTCCCCTCATGACATGTTTTCTTCTTGTCTCTGCAACTCTGGATTCTTGGGATCTGAAGGTCTTAGTTCCAAAGAATGCCTCCTGGTCATTTTGGACTCCTCGTGCTAAATACAAGTATGAGTTTATTGTTGCCTTGTATGGTTAGAGAGTTGTGTATGGTGTCAATTTGATAAGGAAAGTATCTGTCAACTAGATAGATACTCCTGGGTAAAGGTAGGTGTGCAACCCAATCTATCAATCAGGTCAAGGCTTGATGACCCCTCCTTAGGGGTGTGGTCTTTTGTATAAGAAAGAGGCCCTAAGCAGAGTCACAGTACTCCACAGCCTTCACCTTCCTCTGGAGTTGGATCCTGTGTATGGTTCCTTGATTTCTGTTTCCTTATAGTCTAATAGCACAAGTGGTCAGTGGACTATCAACAGTGAATTCACTTGGCTGATCTCAGATTCATGTACTTCTGTATCCACCAGCCTGTGTGCACGGACTGCCACCCCACTCTCCCACCACATTTCCTTATTCTGCTTCTGGTTCATCAACTTCCAAGGGTACACGAGCCACGAGAAGCCCAACTTGAACCAGATTGGGCTTACCTACTTCTACAACTGTAAAAGTCATTTCTTTATATAAATCTCTTTTTATATACAAATGCATGCAAGTGTCCTGAATATACTTCTCTTGAGAACCCAACCTAACACATCACCCCCAGCTGAAGTGAGGCCTCCTCTGTTGAAGTGGCTATTAAGATATGCAACTAGGAGGGTGGAAGCTATCTTTCGCGATCTTGATTAATAAATGTTTCAAAGCCTCTTCACTTTTAATATGTGAGAATGCACTATATGTACATCAAGGTTGTTACTAAATCTCTCTTTAATCCTCATGCCATCTTTTCTTCTGTATATAAGATAATCAGCTTCTAGGATTAATTGTTCAATATACATATTGAATAAATATGGAGAAATGATATCATCATGATCCACACTTTTCCTTTTTAAAAACTATTCCATAGCCCCTTGTTTCATTCTAATGACTGTCTTTTGGGTCTAGCTACAGGTTCTGTATGAGCATTAAGTGTTCAGTAATTTCTGGTCTTGGCAATGTCATCCATTATATTTTATGACCCACAAGTCGAATGCCATTTCATAGGCAATTAAAGAACAAAATATGTTAACATTTTTTCTGATATCCTGTGCTTCAGTCAAGACCCAGCTGACCTCAGTAATGACCTCCCTCGTTCTACATCCACTTCTGAGTCCGGTCTGAGCTTTGGGCAGCTCCTTGTTGAGGTGCTGTTGAATCCGTTCTGGAATTGTCTTCAGCAACATTTTGCTTGCATATCATATTAATGACATTGTTTCATAATTTCACCGATTCTGTTGGAATGGGCACAAATAGGGATCTTGCTTCCTCAGTGGGCCAGATAGCTCCCTTCCAAATTTCTTGGCATAGAGTGGTGAGTGTTTCTAGGCCTGTATCCATTCGTGAAAATAGTCCCATTGGTATTCCAGCAATCCCTGAAGCCTTGTTTTTTCCCCCAATGCTTTCAGCACAGCTTGGACTTCTCTCTTCAAGACCATCAGTTCTTGATAAGCACGCAACCTTGATATGTGTCTGCTTGCAGAGTCTCAGGCAGCAGGTGGATTCACACTTGCTAAAAATTTCCCCAGTGGGAAATCTGAAGAGAATGCTTCAGTCAGAGACCACAGTAACTGGTTAAAAGGCGTGGGAAAATAGGTCACACGAGGCCAGTGGAGATTCCTATTGTGACTGTGAAGTATGCATGCTCTCAGAGATCTACAGAGCGCCTACCTCTGGAAAGCTGGAAACTAGTTGGGAGGTCACGAGCCCTCTTCAATAGACCACATAGAACTCCTTGCGTTCTGTAGGATAGCGCCAGAAAAAGCTGTAAATCAAACTCGAGAATTAATTATTGAGTTTGGGAACTTCAGAGATAATTGAGTGCCTGCTTCAGGCAGACCTACCTCGCAGGAGCTGAGCTTGGGGTGGGTAATCTGCTGTATCAAACAGGGGCAGAGGTATGGGCTTCCAGATTCTCTGGTGGCATAAAGGATGACAGCTTTGAGTGGGACCAAGGAGCACTCAGGTTGAGATGCAAACAGACTCTCTGCTTTAACTGTATAATCTAGTAAACTGACGCCATCATATTACAGGTGTCAGTGGTAACAGATGATGTAGTATGACATTTACATCATGCTCTAGAGAAATGAACACAGTGCCAGCCCCTGAACTTCTGGAACAAGGACGTGCCATCTGTATCAGAGATTTATGCATCCTGAAAAGCAGCTTCTTGCATGTTTCTGCATCCGGGATGGTGGAACACCAAGTGACTGTAGCCCCAACTCCCCATAGGCACTGAGTTCCTTGAGATCATCAAATCACAAGGTTCGATCGCCCAGAAGTCGTCCCATGAAAGATGCCAACACAATCATCACATAGAAGCAATGATTAGCCAAACAGAAAGGTTCTATGATCAGACACAGTAGAACTGACCCAACAGACACATAAATGGAAGGGGATAGAAGTTGTGATGGAGGCTACCCAGGAGCCTGGACCCCAACTTACCGAGGCTAATTAGCTACTGCTACTGAATGTCCAATATGTGAGAAAGAGACCAATGCTAAGCCTTGGGTGTGGCACTCTACCCTAGAGTGACCAACCAATCATGTATGGTAAGTTGATTACATGGGGCAATTCAATCCTAAAAGGACAGGAATTTGTTCTCAGAGGTAGGAATTTCTGGGTGAGTTTGGTTTTCCCACTAATAGATCCTCAGCCAGCACAACACTCTGGGGCCAGGGGGTCTTTCTCAGCAAAGGCAGCATGGGCTCTTTGGTTCCATCACTACTGGTCTAGTAGAGCATGGGCCCAGTATGGCAGAGGCATAGCCAAAGAGCCAGTTTAGAGGCAATCTTTTGGGGGTGTTGAGGTATCCTCCATGATGAAAGTATGGACCAAATAACAGGCTTCTTAGTGGGGCTGTGTTCTCCACAGAAATCGTACGTGACACCTGCGACTAAAAGTGGCAGTGGCCAACCAATGACTCTGGGGGACTAGTGACTCCCAGCCCTACAACTTAGCTCCATAGATTAAGAGGTTCTGGCACCCGAAGAGTCCAGGGTCCTTTTGCATCACAAGCTACTGCTTCTACATGGATACTTTGGAATTCTTCTTCCAGAGCCCAGCATAAAGAGGAGGAATCGTTATTTTGACAGGGATATGGACTCTCATCTGCAGGCATAGGAGGGTCTGCTATTGTGTGAAGGCATATGTGTGAAATTGTGTTCACCCCAATGGATACCCTTTGGTACTCCCTCAGCCAATTATGACTGAAAACACTGAGCAGCGCTCATCTGAGAAGTGACCGTGGCTCAGATGTCTTAGGATAAAGCTTGGAGTCACATCATCAGGTGAGTCATGGAGATGGTAATAAATGACAGCTGAGGGTCAGGGAAATTTAGAGTGCATCACTATGCCGTCAACAACAGCAACAGGAGAGGTGGTGAATCCCACACATCCCACTGACCTCCCACTTCTAACATTCTTCCCTGCTACAGAGGCCCACTGGCACCTGAAGTTGCTGCTCCCCAACTTCTCAAGTGGAAACCTGTGACATAGGGGAGGGGCCACCAGGAATACTACTCAGGTCTCCCTCCTCTACTGCTAAGACTGCAATTAGATGACAGCCTACAGCTGCTAATGGTTTCCAGATTCACCGCTGCTTTTAAGCCTGGCCCAGGCTCTCTCATTCCCTGGCTGCCCAGCCACCCACAGAACAAACTAAACCCTCCGCATGCAATTCCTGCAGTTATTCAGCATCATTAATGAGCAACTCCTGTTCTATAGCTGCCCACAGGGCAGCTGAATCTGCATTGCTGTCCCGGGCTCCCTTGGCCCTCCTCCCCACACATTTTTAAAACAGATATTAGCCTCCAAATAAAGTCGTACTGGCATAATGGTGAAGCTGCTAACCAAAAGGTTGAGAGTTCAAACTCACCAGCTACTCTATAGAAGAAATATCTGGTGATCTGTTCCCATAAATATTTCGGTCTAGAAACCCTATGGGGCAATTCTCCTCTGTCTTTAAGGGTCACTAGGAGTCAGAATCAACTGGGCAACGTACAACGACAACGCCTGAGAACCTCGTGGATCCTCTGACTGCGCGTCCACACGCACATGAAGAACCTGGTGTTGGGGATGAAGAAGATCTCAGGACTATGACAGTATTTGTGGACTCAATGCCATGAGGTGGTTCTGGAGTTTGCTCTGGGCCTTAAACCCCAGGCGGTGTCTCCACGTACTCTGATTTCCCACCTCCACTCCCTTTTCCCTTTCAGGGCTGCCACAAGTCTGCCCTGTAACCCAGGTCATCTGATATTAACTCCAGATTATGCTCGATTACCAGCTGCTCCTGCTTCAGTTCCCGAGTTTATGTAAATCACTTCAGAACCTTGTTTCTCTCCTCTCTTTACCAGCATCCTGAAAATGTCTATGATTTTAAACCTTCCCACAATATTAGATACCCACAGACCCTTCTTCCCCTCCCCACCCCCAGCTGTATCACCCAGAATACTCACCTAGTTCTCGCCCTGTTTCTTACTTGTGCACCACTTGTGTGATTTACTCAACCCCAAGGGGATAGAGACTCTTTAGACAAAGGTGGGCTATGCCCATGCTGTCAGCCCAGTCCCGATGGAATGAATCCCCTGGTTGTTATCCATGCCTGTTAGAATGTCAGGTGCATAAAGCTGGGGGAAGCATGGCTGGTTGAGGATAGGGATGCTACCTAGCATGAATAGGCCATCAGCAGGCCAGTGGCAGCAGGCACACACATTAGGGCATCAAGGCAATTGCCAGACAGAAGGAAGTGGCCTGTGTAATCCACTGCTGCAGTTTGGGGGGGGCGGGGGTGTCTACACAGGGCTTTTTGCCTGGCTGCAGGGGGATAGGTTTGCCTGGGGCAATCTCTACAAGCCTCCATGATTTGCTTCATAGAAAGAGACAGTCTCAACTCTTTAGCACTTGCCCAAAGGATCCCTATCCTTTATGCCCTGTCTCCTGATGGCGCAACTCTAACACCAGTTCAGTGGGTGCCTACTGGGTAGTGGGGAGTCGAGCTGGGTCTTCATATAAGCATTTCCTGGGGAGGTGACTGAGCTGTTGACAAACATGTAGAATACAGCAATGTCCATGCCTTGTACCTGGGCACAGATGCCTCTCCATAAGTTTACTCCGCATAGAGCTCACTGACCCACAAGCCAGCTCCGTGAGTCTGTTAGGTCATAGGGTTTGGGGCCTACATTCCTGCATTAGGGCCCTTTAGGCAGCCCTTAACTCTGCCCATTGGCTATTCCACCCATCCCCACCGTAGATCCACATAGCATGTGTCGCTGGCTGAATAGACAGACACTGCTATTCTCTGAGGAGGATTGCTAGGCAGCTTCCGGTATGGGCCCGGTGTCCACAAGAACACCGGCTACTCTGGCTTCATTGATAGTTTACTGGTGGATCATCCTCAGTGAGGTATGTTGCTGAATCAAGGATCCGGTGCAGCTCAGCTCTCAAAGGACTAGCTGAGAGGGTGTTTCTCTGCATCACTGAGCCTTTTTAAGTGATGTCTTCCACCAGTTGCAAACTGTTATACACAGCATAGAGCTGTTTTACCACAGGATAACGCTTGATCTCTACACCCTTACCTAGGTGGGACCCAAAACCAAAGGAAATACACCATCCTTTCAGCAGCTGCCCTAGTTCAGAACCACTCTCCTCAAAGTAGCTGGTAACATCCAACTCACTGTCTTCTCTAACTTCTCTAATCCCGGAAGCCTTCCCTGACACTTTAAGAGCTCTAATGTACCTTAAAGGACCAGTCTCATATCGCTCCTTTCTTTACTAGCCAGTACACGGAGCTTGCTAACTGGGACACATGGAGGATGGAGAAACATCGACATCTCTTTTATCCTGTGAATGTATGCAGTTCCTTCACCTTACCAAGGATCGAGTAGGTATTGACTTTATTACCCATGGGCTCAAGGCCTACCTACAACATATCAATATTACGTGGAGCAGAGGCAGGCAGGCCATAGGGGTGTCACTTGGCCTCTGTTGAGCAGAGTTCCGCCATCATCACAGATCTGCCGGGTGCTGTTGGTGGGCATTGGGCCTGGGTGGGGGAAGCAGGCTTCAGTAGTGCCTTGGGACCTAGGAGTAGGCTTGAACCATGCTGAATGCATTTCCGGGTCTTCCACAGGGGCAGCCAGTGACAACGGTGCCCCGTGCCCATCTATGCCCCACGCTCTTCAGCAACTCATCGGCAACAGATTCCTCCCACCAGACAGGTCTTGCAGTCCACAGAGAAATTGAATCCCATCGAGAGGCGGATATGTCTTACCTTGAGTTACCATGGCAGGTCATGTCTCTAAGGGGGGGGGGGTCTCTCTGTGACCCCTCCCTCTGTTCTCCATCTTCTGAGGCCCTAGTGGACTCAAGAAGTCCCAGTGCTTGGAGTTCCACTCATTTGTCCTGTGTCCTTCCCACACTAGCCACCAGCTTCCCATCTTTATCTCCAAGTGGCTTGTCAGCATTTTTACCAAAGTGGAAGCCTGGAAGGGTTTAGCTAGCAAGAGTCACCCTGGCTGCACATGCTAATCTCAACTCCACCAGCATTTGTGCAGCCACCTCAGCTGGAGTGGCGACACAGGCAATGCACAAAAAGGGCTCAGCAATCTCAGCCACCAGCTCTCTGGTGTCTTTCCCAGCTTTACTAACCCCAACTCCTTTCAGGCGTCACAACGATCCTTATGGCATTTGGAAGCATCCCCATACTCATACACCAGTCTCCAGGTTTCTAACAGCCTCACTAAGAGACCCAAACTGAAGGATTATGCTGGTATTTTTCCCCACAAGTACCCATTGCCCCATCCCATCTCTGAGACTTTTTTTTTTATCTCCTAGTTGATTTGCCAACTATGTGATCAACTCAACCCCAAGGGGAAGAGAGACCACAAACATGGGAACTAAGAGATAAAAAAAAGCTGACCTGTACTCACTCTATGACATTTTATATTGTTTTATTATTTTATTTCTTTTGGTTCTTACAGACCAGGCTGAACAATACTGTTTCTTCCAGCAAGCAGCCAGCTGGACGTTTCTGCTGAGTAGTGCAGTGAGCTGGGCCAAGAGTGGAGAGTTACCGAGATCCTCTGAAGCTATCCCACAATACAATGCAAATATGCCTAATATACTTGAAACTCGAATGGGGGTGGAAGGGGGGAAGCAGAAAGCATACAATTCCTTTAGCGATCTTGAGGTACCTGGCTGTCTATGTGAGAAACCATCATGGAGAGGAGCGCAAGCACACACAAAGATTGTTTGCTTAGCTTCGGTGGCCATTTTCAGAGTGTTAACCCATGTCTCTACACTACTGAAAGGCCAATTTCTACTACTTAAGATAAAAGATAATAAAGAAGAGAGTTACTATTTGAGTCAAGTGCAGATACTAACAAAGCGCAGCCAATGCTGCACCAAGACATGACATCTTCCAAATTATGTTGCATTGAGGGAAATGTGGTAATTAGTTACTAAGAGACTTATTTTTTAGTGCCTAGTGCCATAGTGGGTTACCTTTGGGGCTGCTAACAGAAAGGCCAGTAGTTCAAACCCATCAGAAATTTCATGGAAGGAAAATGAGGCTTTCTGCTGCTGTAAAGATGTATTCCACTGGTGGGGGACATCCAGCCTTTGGGCTATGTAAGGCCAGAGAAATTAGCAATATCAACTAACATCATAGGCCTCTCACCCAAGAGGAGTGTTCCAGCCATCACAATAGGCATGAATTAATGAAATGTTTGACCAAAAATAGCAGGTTAATTTTTAAGTTAATAATTTGTATGGCTTGAAAATTATGTTGTAAATGGTCAAATGACCCTGGGGTTGGGGGTGTCAAGATTTCCTATGACTGAATTACAGTCTCAGGAGCCCACAGGTTTCTCCTCTGTGCATTAGGATTCCTGTGTTTGGAATAAATAAGAATGAGCTTGTGTTTTTTGGGTGGTGTAAATGATTAACTTGCTCAATTACTAATCAGAGAGCTGGTGGTTGGGATCCATCCAGAGTTACTCAGAAGAAAGACCTGGTGATTCACTTCCTAATTGTCATAATGATGAAAAACCTGACGGAACACAAGCATGAGATAGTCATAAGTCAGTGTTGCCTTGCCAGCCACTAATTATCCACTAGCAATCCAATGATTACTCACATGTAAGCACCAGCCACAAATACCAGTAATGAAGAATTATAGCAATGACTCCAGTCGGAAATTGATCAAACATGGAATCAAGATTCATTGACAGAAAAAAAAGTTTCATTGATAGTTATTGGTGATTGGAATGCAAAAGTTGGAAACAAAGAGGAAGGAACAGTAGCTAGAATTTTGGGCTTGACAATAGACATGAACCTGGAAATTACATGACAGATTTTGTAAGACCAACAGCTTGTTCACAGCAAATACCTTTTTTTTCCTTCCAATAACACAAAAGTTGACTATACCAATGGACATCTCCAGATGAAATACACAGAAATCAAATAGACTACATCTGCAAAGAGATGCTGGAGAAGCTCAATATCAGTAGCTAACACCAGACCAGGGACTGATGCTGAACAGACCACCAATTGCTCGTGTAAGTTCAGGTTAAAGCTGAAGAAAATTAAAACAAGTCCATGAAAGCCAAAATAAGACCTCGAGTCAATCCCACCTGATTTTCAAGGACATCTGAAGGAAAGATTAGATGTAATGAACGTTAAGGTCAGAAGACATGATGACCTGTGGAAAGACATCAAGAATATCATTCATGAAGAAAGCAAAAAGGTCATTGAAAAGATAGGAAAAACAGAAAAGATAAAAGTAGATGTCAGAAGAGATTCTGAAATTGGCTCTTAACCTTCAAGTAGGGAAAGCAAATGAAAGAAATGATGAAGTCAAAAAACTGAAAAGAAAATTTCAAAGGGCAGCTTGAGTAGATAAAGCCGAATATTATAATGAAATGTGAAACTTTCTAGAAAAAGAAAACCCAAAAGGAAGAACACACTCAGCACTTAAACTGAAAGAACTCGAGAAAAATTCAAGCTTCTGTTTCAGTCTTTAAAGATTCTATGGGCAAAATATTGAATGATGCAGGAAGCATGGAGAGAGGAAGGAGAGAATACGCAAACTCACTGTACCAGAAAGAGTGAATTGACTCCCCCATTGAAGATTCTAGCATGTGGGCAAGAGCCAAAGAAGTTCAAGTTACACTGAATACATTAGCCAAATACAAGTTTCCAGAAATTGAAGGAATACCAATTAAAATGTTTCATCAAGTTGATGAAGTACTGGAAGCACTGGTCTATTCCAGGAAATTTCAAAGATAGCTACTTAGCCAACTGACTGGAAGTGATCCATATTTGTGCCCATTCCAAAGAAATGTGGTCCCAAAGTATGCTCAAATTACAAAACAATATCATTTTTTAAATTAATCATTTTATTCGGGGGGGTCTTACAAATCTTATAACAGTCTATCATTTAATAGTATTAAGCATACTTGTACATATGTTGCCATCAACATTTTCAAAATATTTTCTTTCTACTTGAACCCTTGGTGTCAGCTTCTCTTTTTTCCCCTCCCTCCCCACCCTCCTAATCAATTGCTCAATTTTATATATTATTTATATATATCAATTATATATTATTATTGTTATCTCGTGTCTACCACGGTCCATTGTCTCCCTTCACCACCTTTCTGTTACTTGTCCCACTGAGAGGGGGGGGCTACATATCCAACTTTGCGATGGGTTCCCCCTCCCCCACTCCACCCCCCACCTCTACTATCCCCCTACCCTCATGATATCACTACTCCCACTACTGCTCCTTGGGGCTTTATCTGTCCTAAATTCTAGGTGTTGAGAGCTCTTATCTGTATCAAAGTGTGTCCTCTGGTCTAGCTGGATTTGTAACGTAGAACTGAGTCATGGTAGTTGGGGGAGGAAGCATTCAGAAACCAATGTGTGTTTTGTCAATGCTATATTACACCCTGATTAAATCATCTCTTCTTTGTAACCCGTCTATAGGGGGATGTCTTATCATCTACAGCTGTGCTTTGGGTCTCCACTCCAACCTCCCTCTTTGACATCGATATAATTGTTTTTGTGTTTTTTGATAATACCTGATACTTGCTTCTATTGACACTTCATGATCACGCAGGCTGGTGTTCTTCTCCAATGTGGGCTTATTTGCTTTCCTGCTAGATGGCTGCTTGTTTAGCTTCAAGCCTTTAAGATCCCAGATGCTTCATCTTTTGATAGCTGGGCACCATCTGCTCTCTTCACCACATTTGCCATGCAACCATTTTGTCTTCAGCAATCCATCTCAGGGCAGGTGTTTCAACAAATTGTTCTTGTGTTAAGGGAGGCCTTGCGTAGAGGACCAAAGTCTATCTGCTATCATAATACTTAACTTGTAAATATATGTACATTGGCCTCTATCCCTTTCATTATAAAGTGACATATTTACATATATACACGCCTATAACTGTACCTCTACAAAGAGCTTTTTGCCCTCTACTTCTTTCCTCTATTTCCTTTGACCTTCCTCCTGTCACACTATCACGCTCACCATCCATTCAGCTCTCAGTGATTACTCTTGAATACATTTCACTTGATCAAACCCTACCAGGCATTACATGTCCCCTTCACCATCAATTTTAGATCTCTTGTTGTTCCCTTATCCCTGAGTTTGTTGGCTCCCCACTCTCCATCCCACCCCCCACCCCCCATCCTCTCCCATTTCTCCCTGGGACCACAAGTACAGTTGTTTTCTCCTTGGGATTGTTTGTCCTGCCTATCTTATATGGACAGACATGAGGCAATAGAAAAAGAAAAACAAACAAAAACAAAACAATACATAGTTCCAGGCCCATCTGCTGACCCTTATGTATGTTTTCCAGTCAAGTCTGATGAGGGGCCAAGCCCTGTCCCCTAAGTCAGAAGTCTATTCTCGGGGTTTCCTGGGGACATGGTTACTTTGTTCTCCTTGTTGCCCCTTCACATTTCCCCCAGCTGTGCATGGGGCAGACCAGGCACTCTTTCCACACAGTGTCTCCAGTGCTGTCATGCATGGCGCTATGGGTCAGTGAAGGAACACCTTGTCTTGTGGTAGACCTAAGGTGTTCTTTGTGCATTGATGCTCTGAATAGGGATGTCACCCCCAGGGTTTTAGTGGGCCATGAGAGGGTGTTCTCTCTCTCTCTCTGTCTCTCTTTCTCTCTTTTAGTTCTTTCCTGTGTGGTCTGGACAGACCTGCCTCTCTCCCCAGGCTATATCTTCAGTGCTGTCCTCTGTATTACCTTCTTCTGGGAAGGGGGTCAACATGTCTGAGCATGGGATTGGCCCCATTGCATACAAGTTATGTTTTGCTGAAGAGCATCAAAGAAGGGTTACTTTTTACTCTTTCTAATCTGATGTGGTATTTTTATATATACAAATAAATCCTTTTCCAAAACCTTTTCTGTTAGACACTGTTTTCTTTTAAAAACATTTGTGATGACACGAATAATTGCGTTTTATTGTAAAGAATATGGTTGAGCCTCCTGATGAGCCATCCTTATTCCAAACTTATTCCCCCCTGACTCCACAGCTACCAATTTGTTTTACAAAATCGACCCTCATTGCCACTTTCCCCGTGAAGTCCTTCTTAAACAACCAGAAAGATGGAATGCTTCCCTGAGTGGGGTTTCACATTCCTGATACGAGTATAGTAAGAAGGGATCTGACACTCTCTCCCTTTCACATACTGGCCTGGCTCCTCCTTCCTGAAGGCCAGAGTGCCCGGGATCAGCCCATCCAATCATCTTCACCTCATGAAGGGACTGTTGACTCAGGAGGAACTCAGTCAGCTTTGCTTTTAGACCCAGGTGGGGGAGTGTTACATGACACAAGGAGAGAGGAAGGAAAAGGGGAGAGGGAGGGATGAGGCGTGTACATTCTGGCACCCACTGAGGATCATGTAGATGTACTGGTAAAGATGCTCAAGCTACTTTTTTTTTTTTACAAACTCTTAAAGCAGTTTTAAGTTTATAGAAAATATTGAACAGATAGCTGAAAGAATTCCCATATGCCCCTCTCTCACTGCATACTGTTTCTCAGATGACTCACATCAGACTGCAGCCAATGTGTAATGAATTCATGTCCATTTTATACATTTCATTCCGTTAATTAATGCATATTATTTATATATGTTATATTAACTAAAGTGCATAGTTTACAATGTAGTTCATTGTGTTATACAAATCTAGGGGTTTTGACAAATGCATAATATCATCTATCTCCCACAACAGTATCAAACAGAACAATTTCACTGCCAAACCATTTGTATAAACTGAAATGCTGACAGAATTTTCGATTTTGAAGATATCAGATTTCCTCTTTCATATATGACTGATATTCTGAATCTAAATTGCTTATGTGGTGGTAAAATAAACTGAAGTAGTCAAAATAGTGTTTGCTTCAGTTGTAGTCTTTTCTGCTCATGTATAGAAATAAAGCTGATTCTATTGAATAAGGGGATCCAATAAAGCGCTGTCATATTGCCATGGTGATCCTTTGTTCTGCTATGGTGTTAAAAGAGATGAGGCTGTTTATTAAGAGGTTTCACTGTAAAGATGATGTGTTTTAAATAAAACACAGAACTGTCTCTCATTGACCTACCAACCTTGGGAAATGGGTCAGATTTCTAAAGCCATAGCCTCCCTCCAATGCCTTTCTATTTTGTCCGAGAAAAGCCAAACTACGTCTGACATCATATAAGAGCCATCGAGATCTGGTTCTTGGCTTCTCTACCTGACCTAGGTCTTTGAACCAGTTCATTCTAGCTTGATCCATGCAGAGAATTTCTTTTTATTCAAGATACAATGAATCTATTAAAATATAGATTTTGATTCAGTAGATGTGAGGTGGGAATTCTCAGCAGAGAGTAAATTGAATGCACTGGATCCTAAATCCAAATATATACTTCTTCTTATTTTGTCAAATTTTGGGTTGGCAGGCATACCCTCTATTTCTTAAGCATTTTGGTATTACTATATTAAAAAAACTATCACAAGGAGGTGGCTTTGACAAACTTAAATTTATTTTTCTACAGCTGAGAGGCTAGATATCTGAATTCTTGGTTTCAATTTTTGAGGAGACACTTCTCTGCTGGCTCTGAGGGAAGGGTCTGTCTCTTCTGAGCTTCTGATCTTTGGCTGTCTTCATATGGGTGGATATTTATTTTCCTGACCTCTGATTTATTTCTTAATTGCTTCCTAAATTTGATATTTTCCTATCTCAAAAGAGATAGACTAAAGACACACCTTACACTGCTTCATTTAACATAACAAAGAAAATCTATCCCAAATGGGATTATAACCACAGTGATTGGGATTATAAAATGTGTTTTGAAGGTATACAATTCAAGCCCTAACATAATACAGAATACCTTTCAGCTGAGGCTGATGCTGATGAAACATAGGCACCTTGGAGTTTCCCAGGATGAAGAATGTGAACATTTTCAATCATCTCATATGCACGTGAAGGTTGAGCATTGAATAAGGGAGACCAAAGAAGAATGGATGTCTTTGGATTATTGAAAGTACTGAGGGCTGCCCAAAGAACAAACAAAGCAGTCTGGGAAGAAGTACAGTCATAGCGCTCCTAAGAGGCAAGGATGGCAAGACTGTATCGCACATAGTTTGGAAATGTCAGCCCGACTGGGCACTGTTTCATTCTGCTGTACACAGAGTTACTGTGTTGGAACTGACTTGCTAGTACCTAACAGCAACAACAGCATGGTTCTATTGGTCCAAATTAATAAATAGTAGCATATTTATCTTCCACTTTTTCAAAGAGCTCCATTCGAGGAGGAAGCTTTATTGGTTTTTCTTTGATACTATATACTCATAATAGCCAGATTAGAATAATACTAGAATTCATCTATTTGAACCTGCTGAGCAGTGTAAAGGAAGAAAGGCATTGGTGATGCGTTTCCATAAATATTACTGCCAAGACCACTCAATAGAGCAGTTCTGCTCGGTAACGTTTTGAGTCACCATGAATAAAAATTCATTTGGTGGCAACTAACAATACCCCGGTGGCTTAGTGAGGGAACCATCGGCTGCTAATTGCGAGGTCAGCCGTTTTCACCCACAAGCTGCTCCTCTGAGGAAAGATGAGGCTTTCTGCTCTTATAAAAACGCAAAGCCGCCGAGTCCCAAAGAGTCAGTTACACTTGGTCCTACAGTTACTATGAGTAGGAATAAAATGTATGGCAGTGGGTTTTGCTTTTCAGTATTAACAACAAATGCTCATTTAAGGACATACACTTTTATAGATATACTTGATAAAGAAATCACAAGAGTGAGAGGGTGGGGGAGGAAGAGGAAAACTGAGGAGTTGATACCAAGGGCTCAAGTAGAAAGAAAATATTTCAGAAATGTCGATGGCAACATATGTACAAATGTGCTTAATACTACTGAGTGATGGATTGTTATAAGATTTGTGAGAACCCCCAAAATAAAATGATTAATTAAAAATCATTTTGAAGAGAAGAAACCTTCATCAAAAGAATAAAAACAGAAACAATGAACAGGGGGGGCGGGAATCTTTAACAATAATACAATAGTCAAGGGACTAATCTCTAAAATCTATAGAATATTGAAATTTTCAATATGAAAAAAAGAAAGAAGAATCCAATTAAAAAGTGGGGAAAATATGGAGAGTTCACCAAAAATGACCTTCAAGTGACTAACACATGAAACAATGATCACTAGCTAACTGGGAGATGCAAATTTAAAACAATGAGACATCCCCTTACACTGACAGTGATCGCCCGATTTAAACAAAAACAGAACAACAAATGCTAGCGAGGCTCTGAAGAAATTGGAACTCTCATTCATTGCTGGTGGGTATATGAAAATACACAAGCATTGTGGAAAGCACATGGCACGACCTAAAACAACTGGGAATATAAACCCCATTTGACCCAGTAATATACTGGCTGAGTGTATATCCTAAAGAATTAAGAGAGACGCACAGACAGGCATATGCATTCCCATGTTTACAGCACTGTTCACACAGCAAGAAGATGGAAATAGCCCCAAAGCCCTTCAGCAGACGGACATAGAAACAAGCTTTGTTACACAAGAAAATCTCTAAAAAAACATTAATGAAACCACAAAGCCCCTTGTGACATGGATCTACCCGGAGAACTGTAACTCCAGGAACTTCGTGGAAATGTGCAGGAAGACACTCAAGTGAGTGCTGCTGTTGCTAGGCTTGTGTCTCTGTAAATAAATAAATGTTCACCACTAGGTCCAGCCACATGGGTGTTCTCATCATAGAATGTAATGTTACTTGCCATTGGGGCAACTCTGATTCACAGTGACTCATCTACAGCAGAATGAAACATTGTATCCTATGCCATCTTCATAGGAATCCTGATGGTGGTTATGCCTTGGGCTACGATCCACAAGATCAGTCATTCAAAACCACCAGCCACATGGTGGGAGAAAGGCTTCGTACTCTCATAAACAGTTACAGTCTATGCAACTTCCAGGACAGTTCTATGCTGTTCTTTAGACTCACTATGAGTCAGCATCGACTGGCAGTGAGATGGCCTCTTCGTGATTATAGAATGTATAATAATGCAGTGATTAGTTAAATGAGCAGTAATGAAATCATTGTCAAGCTTCAGCATGTGTAAATTTTTGAAAACACAATCAAGCCACACTCATTGCCATCAAGGTGCTGCTGACCTATAGCAATCCTCAAAGACAGGGTGGAACTGCCCCTGTGGGGGTCTGAGACCACCTACAGAACTGCCTGTCTCCCTCTGACCAGTGGTTTTGAGCTGTTTTGAACTTGCGCTTAACAGCCCAGTTCATAACCCACTATGCCACCAAGACTCTCTAAAAACATAATAGCAAGTAAAACACAGCAAGTTACTGAAGCATTTTTCAGTTTGCTAGGATGCAAATTTCCAAAGACACACAAAACAATGCCATATATTGTTTAATATGTATTAAACATAGATGATATATTATATATATTTTTATATAATATGTACATAGTAGATATGTGCAATGTGTTATATATCTACTTATATATCTATTTTATTATATCTAATATATGAAAAGTATAAATTCATAGATAGGAGAGGGACACTCACATTTTAGGGTGAGGATTACCTTTAGGAGGATACAAAGCCAGGACCAGGGAGGGGCACCGAGGAAATTAGAGCATGTGTGTACCATTGAAGTTCTTTTTTTTTTTTACCTTTTCTCCCAATTATGGGGTTCATTTAGGAGTACAGATGGTATAGTGGACATAATATGTTACTAGCTGCAAGGAAAGCAGTTCAAATCTGTCAGTTGTTCTGCAGGAGAAAGATGAGGCTTTCAGTTCCCATCAAGATGTATAGGCTGAAAAACCCTACATAGAGTGTCTTCAGGTAAGAATCAACTCCTTGACAGTGAGTTTTGTTTGGGTACAGGGTTTATTAGGAAAGCTAATAACTTATAATTCAGAATCAGGAATGTTCAGGATACAATTTTTCCAGTCCATTTAATTCGTAAGTAAACAGCAATCGTAGAATTTGGGGAAAATATTAATATACTTAGGTGTTGTGTACCAAATATTCTTGTTTAATCTGGGTGGTATATGCCAAATAATCTATTTGAAATTTTTAATAAAACCAGAAATTTTAAAGTGCTATGAAATCAATTATTAATTAAATAATAATCCAGACACGTCCACTATGCATGTTCAGTTTCTATTTGCGACTTTGAGCTGATATGAGTCAGAGTTCATTTAAAGCAGTTGAGAAAGGAAGACTAATATTTTCTATGCCTTTTTGTTCCTAGAATCATAAAGTGATGCTAATACTAGCCACTCTGCCCCATATATGGTTCACACTTCCTCTCAAAACATCAGCAAGGAGAAAATTAAAATTTTAAATAACTAAGCTAACAAAATATGAAAATATATTTGAAATGTTTTAAAATCCCTTTAGAGGTTGATAAAGTAAAAGCATCATGACACTCAAATATATGTTTCATTTGACTTACCTTTAAAGAGAACCGATAGGTTCTTTTTAGTCAGTGAAGACAGAAACAAAGTACAGCTTTAACAACTTTCAAATAATTAAGTTAAAGCAATATTTTGCTTCTTAAGTTTACTAGACTAGGCTTCTGTAGCTTTTGTTCCTGGGATTCGGCTTCCCTTTGCCCACTAGGGCTGGTTACCATGGAGCTACCATTTCCTACAGGATGCTGACGCTGTCTTGACACAGTTAATTACATCTGAAGTGGGCAACACACATAGTTGTGTCAACTAGTGTTCTTCTATGAAATTTTTGGAAAAAATAGATATTCCCTAACGAGAGAAAATGTTGAAGCCAGTCAAATGAGGGAGGGGGGGATGGAAAAATGAAAGGAAAGCTGAGCTACATGTAAGTTCCTTTTTATATGAATCTTCTGTCTGTATCTGGTCTTATGAGATATTCATATACTCCTCCAATAAATCCCTCCTTGCTTTTTATTAATTTATGAGAGTTCAGATAGAGTTTTATAACTTAAAACAAAGAGCCTTATTGAACATATTTACTGGCTGTTATTTATTGAAACTGCAATAAATGAACAAACAAAAATCATAGGTATTATCACAACGGATATCTGATTTTTTTTTACATTAACACATGTCACATAAGTACTTCAACTGCACATTGGGCTGTTTTTCCTGACATGCTTTTTGTCACACACAAAAAAGTATCAACCAGCTCATTGTCGCATTGCTGAGGATGAATTACTAGTCCTGCTGGTTCAGAAGGACATGATTTGATGTGGTTACAAACTGTTCTTTGCTTTTGCACCTGAAGGCATTTATTACCAAATAAATAAACTGCTAATAGTTTTTTCATACCCCAAAAATGTGCACTCCATTTTGTAATCTAATTCGGTTTGTTAAAAACCAACTAATAAGGATAATTCGGCTACATCCATACACAAAGCAAAACCTCATACTTAAGAATTTACTCTAAAAATATCAATAACTATATTTGATGATTTGGTGTATTACTGCATAATTTGAAAATATTTCCTTATCAATTAGGTTGTAGTCCGATGGCACCTCCTTGGTGTCAATAAGCCTCTTACAGGAGAGACCCAGCAAAGTTGAATCCTCTATTGCCCTTTGCCTTCAGCCAGAGGTGCATCTTGCATCTGGGTCCCCACCTCTTAGTACTTTGGCTGCTGATCCTGGGAGCTGTCGGCAGATGACCAATGGTGGACGCTCAGCTGACTGCAGACCTCTGCAACCACCAACCTCTGCTGCCACTGTCTCTGCTGCATCCTCCTGCTTCCTGTTGGTCAGTGTCCATGAGTCAGGAGAAGGCTGACTTGGACCACCCTTATCTATCTTGACAACTGTGTAAGCCATGTCTTGATATAAATCTCTTTGTATACATAAACACAGAGAAGCGTGAGTGGTTTTGTTTCTCTAGCGAACTCAGCCTATTATAGTCCACCTTTCCTTCAGAAATAACCGCCTACTCAGAATGCCCTGACTTGGGAGGAGAATGTGTCTGTCTCTGCGGCAGTCTATGCTTCCAGGCCACAGGGGTGGGACTGCGACCCCTGGTGGTGGGGCCCTTCTGAACTGCCTGCTGGAAGAAAGCCCAGGGGAGGTGGCCGGAACTTCTTTGTGGTCTTTAATGTCTTTGGGCCTTGGGTTTTGGCATTGTCTACAATTTCAAGATAAAAGGAATTATTTCACTAACAGGCTGTCACAGATTGACAGTGAAAAGCATGACCATCCTGAGTCCTAAGTGTGTAATCTGGGCAGGAAAAGGCGGGAGACAGAAAGAATGCTATGGTCTAGTGGTAAATAAGAATTCTCACAGGAAAGATGAAATTGTAGCAAACACACGAAGACTTTGCAGGTGAAAAGGACCAAAAGAAACATATGTAGATATGCCCGGTATTATCGTATGGATGTCTCACATAAGGTGCAGATGATATCAGGAGAGACTTTTCCCTGCAAAGTCCAGTAGAAGGCCTGTGAAAGGAGAAAGACCTTCAGGAAGATGGATTGACTCAGTGGCTGCAGCAAAGGGCCTGAAACATCACAATGAGGAGGCTGGTGCAGGGCTGGGTGGTGCTCCATTCTGCTGCAGATAGGGTTGCTATGAGTCAGAACTAACACAAGACCATGGGACAACCCTAACTTTATTTTTAGAATGACTTTAATTAATTCTTATAATAGTGTCTTAAGGAACCTATAATCAATTTTATTGAAGAGGGGGACAAAATCATCAATAGCTCTTAGTGATCACTATATGCTAGAGACAGAAAAAAATCTGACCCATGCTATCCCTTTAATTCTCATAACATTCTGTAGAGGCCATTCTATTTTTATTGAACTAACTATAGAGCATGTATGCCCTGTTCTAAGCAATAAAACTAATATGTGATGAAGCTAAACTGGAGACCAGATATGTATGACCCATGGACCAAAGGAAACTTATTCTGTAAAATCACTAGAAAATAGTTTTACAAAGTAAGCTACTCATGATGCTTTCAAATATTTTAATTGTGAGTCTAAGAACAAGGTACTTAATTATTAAGCGATGTAGAACCAATGAAGATTTTTACAAGAGTAGTAACAGGATCTCAGATTTTATTTTATAAAGATTAACCAGTCTAGAATGGATGGCACAAGGAGCCCTCGTAATGGTGGGGAAAGCACTGGGCTGCTAACCACCAGGTTGGCAGTTCAAACTCAACAACTACTACACAAGATAAAGGTGAGGTTCTCTGCTCACATAAAGATCTTCAGCCATTGAAACCCTATGGGACAGTTCTACTCTATCCTATAAAGTTACTGTGAGTCAGAATCAACTTGAAGGCAGTGAGATGTAAAGAAGGCAATGGATGGCTCAAGTGGTTTGTGCTCAACTATTAACCTAAAGGTTGGTGGTTCAGACTTACCCTGTGGTTCCATAGAGGAAGGGCCAATCTAACAGACAAGAAACCTCAGTGGAGAAGGTATCCTTTGAACCACGTAAGGACGGCATGAGTTGGATTCCATTGCTGCCACAATCAATTTTGAAACATTTACATCCTTCTTGGACTCCGCATTCCTCCACACCCCACCATATCACCCAGGAACCTTAATTCTTGAACTCCTTGATATCAGCTCCCCCTGGTTTTTGGTTCTATAGGGTCACCAATCCTGGGTTTCATATACCAGAAAACATAGAAAAACACATAGCAAAGATTCAAGAAGACAATGATAAAGTGCAACATAGGTAAATCCCAAGGTGGAAAAAAACACAGAAAATATTAAAAACCAGATCAAGCCTAAAGTACATCAGAGGGCAGATCAAGTGACAAGGTTTGACCTTTTCAAGTGAGATATTTCATTTCAATCGATTATAGTCATTTCTCTAATACTCTCTGTCTAATAATCAGTTTATTCCTATCCCTCAATTATGATTAGAAGGAAATCACCAGAGGTTTTCCCTGTGTAAATCCTGCAAAAGTATTTTGGGTTTCCACTGTTTGGGATAGACTTTGGAAAACCAGACTCTCACAATTTATGTTTTGATATTATTCCCTCCTTCAGATTTGGATGATATATCGTACAGTCCTTGGGTCATGGATGTTGGTGTGCTTCTTCCATGTGAACTTAGTTGACATCTCAGTTAGATGTTTGCTTGGAAACAAGCCATAATACCCCAGACACTATTCTATCTGATAGTTGGACACCATCTAATTTCTTCACCACATTTTGCTCTGGCACCTGTATCTTCTGTGTTTCTTTCATGAGGTATCAAGCAGAGCCATGCCATAAGAACTAGTTGTTCTTAGATTGGAGATAGGACTAAGGGCAAAGCCAAACTCCATTCCTGAATCTATGTTTTTATCTACCTTTGGCTCCCCTTAGAGAACTCCTTGTTAATGTATAGTAGAGAATCTTGTCAATCATCTACCTAGAGCCTAAGGACCTTCTGTTAATAGTGTTATTAATTAGTCCATGGTACTAATTTTTAAAACACTATTGAGAGAGAGGGACTGAATAAGTGTAGGATAATGATATACAATATTACCTGAATTATTCACTTGTGCAGAAGAAATCTTTATAACTGGATGCTATTTACACAAACACTGGGAGTTGGTTGTCAGGTGAAATTTACAATAATATTCACTGACATGTCATTAACAGGACTGCCAGAATAATACATATCTTAATACAGCAATTAGGGTATTGAAGTAGCAGGTGAATGTTGGTCTACCAACTGAAAGGGACCAACCAACTGCCAGTCCAATATTCTTGGAATAGCTGTCTTCTGCTTCTTCACACATCATGTAATTTCAGTCTTAAGTCCTTAGGTTACAGGTGTGTTTGAGGTAGAATCTAGTTCACCTAGTGGGATTTCCACATCAGAGCTCTCTGGTATGGCCTTTGGAGTGTGTTGTGCACCTTGAAGGTACAGAATTCAATGTCCCAGTGTTCTATGGCACTTGGTCTGGGTTCTCAGGGGGTGTACATGAACTCTGGTCAATGTGGCTTATATTTGCAAGCGGACTTCCCCTACAGTTCTTAAAAGAATTATTAGTCATTTTTCACCCACTCAAAAAGTTGGCCCTCCCCCTTTTCCCACCAACCAGACATGCACTTGTCTTTTCCCAGGCATGTCTGCTCTCTTTCTCCCCTCCTAACTTGACTCTCCCATCAGTACCCCTCATCACTTTGATAGGAATGCCTATCAGAGGCCAGGGGCATCTCTTCATACCTTTGCATGGCAACTACTAAGTAAGTCATCCTCCCCTCCTGCTCTCTTGAAAAACTGATCCCAGATGACTTGAGGACCCCTCCCGATCTCAGCATTCCATTGTGTGAATATCCCAAACCGTGTTTATCCATTGTTCTGCTGATGGGAACTTAGAAGTTGCCAACTTCTTGCTATTTTCAACTGTGCTGAAATGAACATGGGGAAGCATATGTTTCTTTGTAATCTCTCTTATTTCTTTGGGGTATATGCCGAGCAATGGTATTGCCAGGTGTTTTAGGAATTACCATATCACTTTGCAGAGTGGTTGTGCATTTTAAATGCCCACCAACAGTGTACCAGAGTTCCAATCTCTCCACACCCTCTCTAACATTTGTTGCTCTCTGCTTTTTTAAATTGGGCTATGGTAATGGGTCGAAGATAGTATCTCATCATTGTTTTGACTTGCACTTCCCAGATGGCTAATCAAAAGAGCATTTCTCATGTGCTTTTTATCAATTCAGGGTTCAGCCTCTGTAAATTGTCTATTCAGATCCTTTGCCCACCTTTTAAGACAGCTATGTGTTTTATTCTTGTTGTTGGCTTGCAGTATTTTATAGATTTTAGTAATTAGTCCTTTGTCCATTAAATCATTGTTAAATATGTTTTCCAATCTGTGGGCTCTCATTTTCCTCTTTTGATTAAATCTTTTGATGGACACAAATATTTTATTTTGAACAGGCCCATTCGTCCATATTTGTCTTCTACTGTGGGTATATATAAATTTTGTTATGTTCTGGTACCTGGTGTGTGGCTTGCCCTAGGGCCCTTAGATTTGTCCCAATTTTCTCACTGATCCTGATAGCTTTGAGACTTACATTTAGGTATTTGACCCACCTTGAGTTTGTTTGTGTGCACTGCATGAGGTATGGGTATTATTCAATTCTTCTGCAGATGAATATTCATTTTTTTCCAGCACCATTTATTGAAGAGGACATCCCCTTCCCATTTAGATTTTATTGGGCCTTTGTTGAAAATCAGTGGTCTATAGATGGATCCTTTTCTTTCTGGGTTTTCTGTCCAATTCCATTGTTCTAAGCATCTAACATTATACCAGTATCAGGCTGTTTTAACAATGATGGCTGTGTAGTAAGTTTCGAGATTAAGCAGTATAAGACTATCTACTTTGTTCTTTGCTTACCCTGGCCTTCTTTCCTTGCCATATGAAGTTGGTAATTAGATTTTACATTTACTTAAAGAATGATGTTAGGATTTGGATCGGGATTGTGTTGAATTTGAATTTGTAAATTGGTTGAGATAGTATTAACATTTTCACAATATTGTGTCATCCTATCTAGGAACCAGGATATTATTCCATTTCTGTAAGTCTCTTTTGGTTTCTTATAGTAATGCTCTGTAGTTTAGATGTACAGGTCTTTTGTTTCTTTGGTTAGGTTTATTCATAGGTATTTCAATTTTGGTGCATCTATTGTGAATGGTGCTGTATTCTGGAATGGTGTTGTTTTTGTTGTTGTCTTTTTTATTTTTCTTCAGAAATCTCATAACTAATATATAGGAGACCAACTGATTTTTCCTTGTTCATCTTGTATCCTGCTACTTTACTAAGTTCTTCAATTATTTACAACAATCCTACTGTGGAGACCATGGGGTTTTCTCTCTATAAAATCAGATCATCTTCAAATAGCGAGCATTTCACTTCTTCTTTGCTTGATTGCACTTGCTTAATTTCTTCTTGTTTTTTTACAGTTCTGGCTAAGGTTTCCAGCACCATATTGAATAAGAGAAGCAATCAGGGTTGCCGAGTTAGAGGAGAGAGGATCGCAGAGCTTGCTGTCGTACTGAATTCCCTGGTGTTCTCCAGGGGCAAAAAAGCAGGGAGGGAAATCCAAAATTCTCCTGGAATCTGGTCATGTATCCGAATTCCCAGAATTCGAGTCCCCATCTGCTGGCCTGTGGTTGAGCAGGAAGAGTTCTGTGTAGGAGACTCTGTCTAGGGTCCATCTTCTGGGTGTCCTCCCCAAGACTCTGAGAATGTTTAATTTCTGAAGCAACGAAAGCATAGATGAATGATGTACTCCCCATAAGTCCTGTTACAATACAGTCTGAATATGTCATTAAATAAGGAGTTTCTGTATTGTGGGAGAAAGACAGGGCTTTCTACTCCGGCAGAGTTACAGTCTCAGAAACTCACAAGGATGGTTTTACTGTCATATAGGGTTGCTATGAGTTGGCATCGACTCAATGGCAGTGTGCTCTTTTGTTTATTATTGCTATTCTATGAACATGAACTAATATCAATATAGTGTTCAAGAAAGAAACAAGATAAATGGTACAGAAAATGAACCTCCTGTGTTTTAAGTTCACAGTGACTTTTCTGTTCTCCAATGTCTTTCTCCTTATTTTAAAATATAAAATTCTGTGAGTTGTGTTTTTTTTCCATTTGAAGGGTTTTTGTGTTGTGTTGATTTATCTGATCTTTGGGTTTCAATTACAGTAAAATGGAGAAAATACTGAAGTTATCAAAAATTTCATTTCACTTAGATCCACAATCAACACCCAAGGATGTATCAAACTGTAAATCAAACAATACATTGCATTGGGCAAATCTGCTGCAAAAGATCTCATTCAAGGGTCAAAAAATTAAAATATTACTTTGAAAACTGTGATGCACCTGACCCAAACCTTTGGCGTTTTTAATCACCTCATATACGTGGGAGTGTGAACAGTAAGTTGGTGCATTTTAACTATAGTGTTGGTGAAGATTACTTAATATAACATTACCAGAAGATTCAACAAATCTTTCATGAAAGGAATATAATGGTCCTCAAAAGGAAATATGACAATTATTTTTTTCATTCACTTTGGACATGTTATCGGGATGGACCAGCCCTGGAGAAGGGCATCGGGCTTGGTGCTGCAGACGGTTAGCAAGAAGCAGAAGACCTTCAGTAAGATGGATGGACCAAGTAACTACAACACAGGGCTTACCCATTGTAATGATTTGGAGATGGAACAGGAGAGAGCAACAGGGTCACTGTAAGTCAGAGTGTCTTGATGGCATCTGACAAGAACAACATTGACACACATGAAGGCATTGATACACTGCTGAATATGCTATTGCTGTTCCCAAACAACACTAGCTCTACTCAGACTATTTCCAGATAGGACTCTATGCTTCTGGTCTTACCATTCTTCATTTCAGAATAATGAGGGATCGCAACACAAAAAATTCACACAGGTCACTGAATTTCCCTAATAATTTAAATGTGAACATCTGAGATTAAGTTACATAACACTGCTATAAGTACCCCAAAGCAGTAGAATTTCTTCCAAATATTCCTTCTCAGCATACTGGAGGACTAGCACTAAACTCCTGACATGGTTTTAAGGGCTACCTCATCAGTGTGTCACAAAATCTTAGGTTGAGAGCTAACCTTACTTTAGAGCCTTGCTTTTAATACATATACAAAATTGCAGAACCCCCGGTGTCTCTCAAAATACAATAGGCACATTTCCAGTTGTTTTATTTCTAACCGTTCAGTATAAATTACAAAAAGATGGCTAAAATCAGAGGGTACAAAGAATTAAACATTTAGCCATAGGAGAGAGAACTGAGGGAGTTCAGAAAAACTGGAAAGGAGAGATGTTACCGCAGTGGTAGGCACAGAACGCTAAAAGCAAGTCATTTCTGGCAACTTTCGGTGCCACATGTAGAAAATATTATTGGTGTGACCTTTGCTTTTGTATGTGGAGATTTCCATGATTGGGTGGAACCACGGGATTCACATTTGCAGGAATTAAAGATGTATAGTAATGAATCTCACGCTGTATTAAAATGTTCATGAGCAAACTCTATGATTAGGCAGGTTAGGCTATGCACATATTGCAAATCGATAACATAAGATAAAGACAGTTATGCCTCCCTTGTCCCAATAACAATGTGGAAAGATGGAGCTGGGTGACAATCATGGGAGATTTAGGAGAGGGACCTCGGAAAAGCAGCTTAAAGGCCAAGAAGCCATAGGGAGCTGCACAGTCTCATAAAGCCTGACAAAGAATTATTGCGAGACCCCCCACAGAACTGGTGAAATTTGAGCAAAGAGATTTATTGCCTGAGATGGTGTTGGCCAAGAGCATGTCACCATTTCTCAGGATAAGAGGAAGCAATACAGAAAATCAAAAAGCCAGTCAAAGGGCAGCTATTGAAGAGCCCACTGCTGCAGCTAGAGCCAGCTAGCATTCCTCAGGAAGCCAGGGCAGGGCATTGATGAAAAACCTCTTGCCTTACCAAGGGCTTCTCCTAGGGAGGTAGTCCCACATTCTCCATTTAAGTTTGATTTTATAGTTGCTTAGACCATAGTCCACATTCTCCATTTAAGTTTGATTTTATAGTTGCTTAGACCATAGTTGGTATAAACTTCATATCACCACACAATCCATCAGCAATACAAATCAGAAGGTCGAGAAAAGTAACCCTGTGAAAATGGCAGAACAGTGACCTACTGGTCAACCCATGTCACATTTCCACATGTATACCCCCAAATGCTAAAAACCCAAAATGCTATTTCCCATGGCTCTTTCTCCTTGCACATCAAAGGAGGGTCTATATCAAGAGGAAGGAAAGTTCATTACAGGAAGAATATATATGTCCAATTGGCCCATTTCTTGGATTGATTTGTGAGGCAAGACTGACCAGCATCCTCTTTCCTGAGTTATTTCCAATTTCTTGACTCACCAGAGAGAGATCATACAGAGCACACTGGGCACTGCTTCACCTGCCTGGGGTGGTGGTGGTGGTGGTGGTGGTGGTGGTGGTGGTTGAAAGTATGCATAACCCAGTGATTTTTTAAATGTCATCTTCCTATGATCTAGAGAGTAACTATTGGTGTCTCTGTTTCTCTTGTTTCTCTGATATTCTCAGCTACTTGCTCAATGCTTCGTAGAACACCACTGGTTCGTGTTTCCTAGCCGTGCTTTTTCCATATTGTTTTAGACCCCGTGCCATTATAATCATTGCGATTGACCAGTAATTGTGGCAGAAACAGCTCTCCCTCTGCCAGTGCAACCCAGTTGCTGGACTGTACCCAGCTGATTGCAGTAAGTTCCAGAATCCAATCAAGGCTAAGTCCATCAGAATCCAGGTTTCTCATTAGGAAGTTGAGCCAAAAACTGCTTGACTGTAATACCTCTCCCTTACAGGGCTCGTGCAAAGGCGCTCTGTTTTCATTGTGATTCAGGCTTCTGAAATTACTCTATGGGGAAATTCAGTCACCAGCATTAAGGCAAGTTGTGGTCAGAGATCTTGTTTTTCCTCTTTATTTTTAGCCGAGGTAGATATGTATGTCCATATACCATCTGGAAAATGGGAATAGGGATATTTTCTTTAAAGATGGTTAACTCAAAAAAAAAACCATAAAAAACAATATGAAGCTCAAGTACATTTAGAAGCCTTAGCAAAGTGCAAGATGAGCCCAAGGAAGGATAACTATGTCTGGCTTGTTCCCTTGCTCATGACTTGTTATTAAATTGGAATCACATCTAGAGAGTAAAAGCATACACTTGCCCCCTAACTAAGCCTCAATTGTGTCACTGTTTTCTTGACTGCTCCATCATGACTAGTCTAGAATAATTGGCCCTATCAGGTAAGGGCTGGACTGCGAAGTGGAAGGTTGGAGGTCCACAAACTGAAATCTATGAGTCTGTCTGGGAAGGATAATGAGGTTATGTAATATATAAGATATATCTGATCCCATAAACATTACAGCTGCAGAAACCTTATAGAGGGTCCGTGTCAGTCAGAAGTGACTCAAGAACAGTGAGTTTGGGTTTTAGAGTAATAGAAAGAGAGTGAGGGGCTTAAGTGGAGAGCAAATGCCTTGAGAATGATTGGGGCAGGGAATGTATGGATGTGCTTTATGCAATTGATGTATGTATATGTATGGATTGTGGTAAGAGTTGTTTGAGTCCCTAATAAAATGTAAAAGAAGAAAAGAGAAAAAAATGATTAGGGCAAAGACTGTACAGATGTGCTTTATACAATTGATGTATGTATATGTATGAACTGTGAAAAGAATTGTATGAGCCCCAATAAATTGTTAAAATAAAAAAATTTTTAAAAAAATAGAAAGAGAGTGAGAGCTTAATGGGGTGATTTTGGTCAAGTGATAAAACCTGCTGTTTGTACAACAAGATTGATACTACAAGTATCCTCTTCCTTTGGTTATGAAGATAAGAAAGATTAAATAATCAATACAGGTTTGCTCCAACTCCACCTATTAGTAATCATGGTGACAACATAGCGAGTGACATAATTGGCTACTAAGAAATGAAAGGCACCGTGACACACACGCACAATTCAGTCTATGCAAGAATTTACAGAATATTAAATATTTAAATTACAACACAATATCTACCAATGCAGCCATGTAAGTATACCCTCTTAGCACACCCTCACTAGCCCTGGGAAACTAGCACCTGGTTTGTAATGCTGTATTGGTCAAAATGACTTCAAATATCCCTGATACAGAAAACAACAAAATCACCATGAAGATGCATAAGTTTAAGAGGTAACTTATATATCAGTTTTTCCCATAAAAACAGAAGCATTCTTCGGCAAGTGGACTGTGCAAATATGTGAATATGCCAAACAGACAGTAGAAAACCAGAGAAGTTCCAGTCTGTTGGGTGAAATGTGTCATACCTCTCAAATGGTTTTGGCTTTCCCCCAAGCCCACCCATCATTCACATGGAAACTTAGGAATGAGACTGTTTTATAAAACAAAACTTTCTGCATTTGAGAACTTTTCCAGCATCACTTCTTGTGCCCTAGTTATTCCTTTATTTCTGTTCATTATTTAGTATTAATTTTTATTTTCTCACATCCAGAATATTCCAATAACTAGAAAAATAAGATAATACTTTTTTAAAGGGATGCTGTATTTTTTCTGGTGTGTATGTTTCTGTGTATATGCTTCCGCTTGAGTGTTTTTATTTCTCTCTGTGTTTGTGTTTTGGTGTACATTGGGACTGGTAAGAATTGGCTGATTCCAACCTTTCAGGGTAAAAGGTCTTACTCTTTCTACGATGCGACACTTTTTGTGTGTGATGACACCATGCAGCCTGCAACATATGCAAACACATTTCCTCTAAGACCGTTTTTCGATGGTAAAACCCTGAACTTTCTAAAGAAGCCAAGAAGGGTTTATTCTAAGTCCTATTTCAATTCACACCTCTTCAGAGACTTAAAGAGGTTACATGAAAATACCATTGTGATTTCTCCACATCTACAGGATCAATAACATGCTTCCCTAGCTCACAGCAAGCTCACAAGTTAATATTTGTGTACGTCTAGGTAGTACATCAGTCCAACAGGACCATTCTTTTTCTTGCATGTTTATGTGTTTTGAATGACTGAGTTTAATAGACTCCAACTCATCTCAGGACTCGTATTGAACCTTGGACAGCAAACATTAAAAAATGATCTTTAAATATGCATTTGCCCTAGGATCCAGAAGGATTTTACACCATTTTCTTTATGTAGATTAATATTTCTTTTATGCTAATATGCAAGTTTATTATTCCTGTTATCTTCATTAATGTCCTTAGGAACCAGGTGAGATGATTTTGAGGGTTTAATGATCACTGGCATAAAGTACATATGAGGGTCACTCAGGACATGCCATCCATTTCGAGGCATTTTGCCAAAAGAGCCTGGAGTTAATTAATTAATACTGGGAAATCCCCTGCCAGTTTCAGCTTTGAGAGACAAAAAATAATAAGATCTATCTAGGCTGTAGGCCAACACACCTCTTCTGTAAAAATTAAAAGCCTAATCAGGACTTTGATATAAAATTCCCTTTCAAAAAGTTGCTAATAGAGAATTCATTGTGTCCTACAAAGGAAAATTATTGGTGAATCCAGCAGTGTTCTGCTACAATGCATGACACCCATGTCATGCTACCATATATCCAACATAACTCAAAACTATTTTGCAGTTTATTTTGATAAAATAAACTTTATAAAAACAGACATTGTGTCCAGGTCATGAGCAAAATTCTTGGGAGTTTCTTGTCTGCTTCTATAGACTGTAGGTATATGTAGTGTGTCTTGGATGTATGTGTAGAGAAAAAGAAACTGAGAGGGTTACAAAGAGTAGACTCCCAAACTCATTCTAGAATTTTATTGATGTCAGCATAGCCCTGATTCCAAACCAGACAAAGACCTCACAAAGCCAGGAAACAACAGAAATCCTCATGAGCATATGATCATATGCAAAAACTCTCAATAAAAGTCTAGCCAATAGAGTCCAACATCATACCCCCCTAAAAAATCATCTATTTGTTGATTGGAAATGGAATGGAGAGACAGTTTGAGCCTGCCACTGACGCTTGTGGATCTGATTAAGAGATTAAAGGAGAGACAAAAATAGGCAGGCTGATTTGAAATTTAAAGAGTTGTATAAAAGCTGAGCCTCTGACTTGACCTAGTCCAAGAGGGCTGGGCTTGTTGAAAATGTGTGAAAGGGCCCGTGTTCTGAAGTTGAGGGAATCATGCGGGAACTGCTTGCCTTGCTGCAGAGCTCATTGCTAAAGCTTGACATGGCTAGGACTGGGTTGACCAGAGCCTGACCTGAAGAAGAGCATGATGCTTGACCCTGTGAATGGTGGACATTGCCTGCTGACTTGATGAATGACCTGGGTGACCTGACTGCATCTGACTTTGTTATAAATTCAGGCTTGTAAGGTTCCATCTGAAATTCTTTACATCAAAAACCATGTGTGTCTCCTCAGAGCACCGGGTTGATAGAATAGGGCAGTTTAGAAATTGGATATCCAAAATAGGGAGGGAAATGCATGAAGTTATTATTGGTTTACAAACTTTCATGGATGGAGGAAGATGTTGATAGGATTATAGGAATAAAGTATAGATGTTCACAAAACCACAATTATCAGACATATAACATTTTTATTCATTTATAGAACAGACAATTTAAAGGGGGTTGGTATATTTTGGTTGTAAGCATTTTAGTTTTATCGTGTTAGGCACAAACATGCTTTTGTTGTTTTTGTTTGAAGACTCGGTATGACTAGAATTGAGTATAGGCATCAAGTTGACAAGAAATGATCTGTGCAAGTTAGATTTTACGTCAACTTAAGTATGTTTAAAAGTGGAGGGGTGGAGTTCAACCTATGAATCAGGTTACAGACTGATGACTCCACCTTGTGAGCATGGGCATCTAATAAACAGGGAAACTGATAACTCATCTCACTCTCTCTACTCCTCCACTATCCTTCTTACTGGACTTCTGGGATGCCTGACTCGGAGAGCTGTTAGCAATCTGTCATTTACCCTGACCTTGGATTCATCCACAGGACTGTGCACTCACCAACCTGTGAACTTCCTGCATTCTGTATCACCAGCCTGCAGGTATATTAGTCTGAAGAGGGCCTTGGCTTGCTAAGGACTTGGGCACATTATTGGCTTGTGGACGGTGGACTGGGATGGATAAATTCTTTAGCTATAAGATTATTTGTTGATATAAAGCTGTTTCTTACACATATAGGATTGTGATTGATTTTGTTTCTCGAGAATATCTGGCCTAACACACTATATCAGAATTTACTCCATAGTAGTGACTTTGGTTTTGAAACTTTCTTATAACAAAAGCATGTTTACACAAAATAAATAAATATGTAAATAGATAAAATAATTGCTTTATGGAAACAAATAGACCAAAATAAGCTTTAGCTTCCTTACCCTTCAAATATAAATATTGGTTTGAGCAGCTGAAAATGGAAGAAAAGTAAAACTGAAATGGACTTGGAGTCTTTAATGACATGCAAGTTCATTTAAAATATAAACTAAATAGCATATTAACTCTGGCCTGGAACTCATTCACTCTATTTGCCACCAGAAAGAATAATAAAAATACTTCTTCCACCTGTCCAAGGCACGCAAAAGTTAGCTTTATTCTTTCTTTCTTTTTTAACCCAAAGTCAGTAGACCCTGCCTAAGTGTTAAGAATACAGTGTGATTCATTCAAAAGCTATAGGCTGTGTTGTTCTTGGTTGCTCTTGAACTGCCCATGATTCATGGTGAAAGCATGCATAACACAAGAATAGCATTGGCTAGTCATGAAACGTTCTACTCAGTTCATTGATGTCATAATTTCTTCTATTTGCTTTGCTACTCTACAATTAAGAACATATGTCGGATCCTCTTCTGACATCCACTTTAATTTTTCTTTCTTTCTCGTCTTTATAATGACCTTTTGCTGTCATCATGAATGTTGGTCTTGATGTCCTCCCATAGCTCTTAAGATCTTTTATCATTAATCAGTTAAATGAATCAAAATCCATTCTTGAGATGTTCTTAAAATTCAGCTGGACTAAACTCATGTTTATATTTAGATTCATGTGCATTTGTTTTAATATTCATCAGATTTATCATGCAATTCAATAATAGCAATTGATGGGCTATTCCACAGTCAGGCTCTGGCCTGGTTTTAGCTGCTGATATTGAGCTCTCTATTATCTCTTCCCAAAAAATAAGGCAATTTGATTTCTGTGTATTCCATCTGTAGAACTCCATATGTACAGTCACTTTCTGTGCTGCTGAAAAATGATTTGCTTATCTAACATAAAAGTTATTAGATGACAGCAAAGAATCCACAGATGGATGTAATCATTCTGAATGTCAATGGTCTGAATTCACCCAATAAAAGGCAAAGGCAAGCAGTCTGGATTAGGAAATAAAACTCATCAATCTGTTTTCTGCAAGAGACACATCTTAAGCTCACAGACAAAAGTAGGTTGAAGCTCAAAGGCTGGTGAAAAGTATATTTTAAAAATGGCAATCTTCAGAAGCAGGACTTCCCATCCTAATCTCTGACAAAATTGTTCTCAAGGTCCAGGACATAACAAAAGATAAGGATGGGCAATATATAATGTTCAAGGGATCAGTAGATCAAGAGCCAGTGAGCATAATAAATATATACACACCCAATGAAACATACATGGAATTCATCAATTAATACCTTCAAAAGATGAAAAAAGAAATCACAAGCTCAACAACTATAATAGGTGACATCAATACACTGCTCTCTGAGAAATTTAGATTGTTGGGAAAGAAGCTTAACAAGGAGACTACATAATTAAACTTTAAAATTAGGCAACTCAACTGGATAGACATATTTAGAGCTCTCCAAACAAATGCAAAATAGTAATAACAAAATCAAGTTCTTTCCTAGTTCACCTGGCACATATTCAAAAATAGACGACATGCTGGGGCACAAGTCAAACTTGAGTAAATTCAAACATATAGCGATCACTGAGACTTACTTTTCTGACCACTGTGCCAAAAAGCTGGAAATAAACTAAGGAAAGGTCAAATAATCAAGGACAAATATTTGGAGGATGAACAACTTTCTTCCTCAAAATGGTGGGTACTGGCCCATATTAGAGAAGAAATTAGGAGTGCCTAGAAAGTAGTGGCAATGAGAATATAACATAACAGAACCTGTGGGACCAGCAAAGGCAGTTATCAGAGGATGTTTGATAGTGATAAACGTCCATATGAAGAAGGAAGATAGATTTACGGTCGATATTCTTTCACAAAACCTCCAGAAATTAGAACAGAGTCACTAGAATAATCCCTTTAATAGCAAAAGAAATGAAATAATAAAATTCAGGGCAGAGGTAAAATGAGTGGGGAAAAAAGAAAACTGCCAAAAGCAATGCAGTAAAAAGTTGGTATTTGAAAAGAAGTTGGTATTTGAAAGGATTAACAGAAGCAAAAAGCCATCGGCAAACTTTACAAAAGATAGGAAGGAGCAGACAGCAATATCCAGGATGAGGGATGAAACAGGAGAAATTACAATGGACCCTTCTGAAATAAAAAGATTAATTACACAATACTAGGAAGGTCTGTACTTCAATGAATATAGCAACTTGAAAGACATGGACAAATACTTGGAAAAATAATCCCTTCCCAGATTATCCCATATTGATGTCAAGAACTTGAACAGACCCATAGCAAAAGAAGAAATAGATATGATTATCAAGGAACTACCAACTGAAAAAAGTCTTGGTCCTGAGAGCTTCACAGAATTCTACCAAACATTCGGGGAAGAGCTGACACCAATTCTACACAAGTTCTATCAGAGCATATAAGGACATCAAATTCCCAAACATACTCTATGAAGCTAGTATAACACTGATTCCAAATTTTGATCTTATAGGCAAGGATCCCAGAAGAATAGAGAATTATAGATCATTATCTCTAATGAAAATTGATGCAAAAACCCTTAATAAAATTTTGGCTAATAGAATACAAAAGTTTATAAAATAAATAATTCATCATGACCAAGTGGGATTCATACCAGAGATTCAGGGATGGTTCAACATCCAAACGTCCTTTAATATTTTCCATCACACTGACAAGAAAAAGGATAAGAGTGACATGATAATATCAATAGATTCAGAAAAAGTATTTGACAACATTCAACACCCATTCCTAAATAAGGCATTCAAGAATTTAGGATTGGAAGAACACTACCTCAATATAATAAAAGCTATATATGAAAAACCAATGGCCAGCATTATAATTAATAGAGAAAAGACAAAAACAATCCACTGAAAATGGTGAAACAAGGATACCCCTTGTTCCCACTTTTATTCAAAATCATTCTGAAGATCCTAGCTAATAACACAAAGAATAGAAGGACATCAAAGTTATTTGTCTGGGGAAGGAAGAAGTGAAACTATCATTCTTTGCAGATATGATTCTATATATTAAAATCCCAAATCCTCCACTTTAGGAGAGTTGGAATGAAAGAGGAATATAGTAGAGTGGCAGGATACAAGATCAACAAGCAGAAGTCAATCTGATTGCTATAAACAACTGATGGGATTACAGAAAAAGAAATCAACACTGTAATACCCTTCACAATAGCTAAGCATAAATTGAGATATCTAGGGATATACCTAAGCAAAAAAAAAAAGATCTGTATGAAGAAAATTACAGGATATTTTTACAAGATACCAAAAGAGACCTCCACAAATGGAAGAATATCCCATGCTTTTAGATCAGAAAATTCACTATAGTAAAGATGTCAATCCTACCCAAGGCACTATATAAATTCAATGCAATCCTGATACAAATATCAGCATCTTTTTCCAAAGAAATGGAAAAATGGACTACCAGCTTCATATGAAATGGGAGAAGCCCAGAATTGGCAAAGAGCTCCTCAAGAAGAAGAATAAAGGGGGGGGGGGGGAACTTGCATTACCTGACTTTAAAACTTATTATACAGCCACAGTGGTTAAAACATCATGGTCCCTGTATAACAGCAGTTCTCAACCTGTGGATCATGACCCCTTTGGGGGTTGAATGACCCTTCCACATGGGTCCCTTGATTCATAACAGTAGCAAAATTACAGTTATAAAGTAGCAACAAAAATAATTTTATGGTTGGGGGTCACCACAACATGAGGAACTGTATTAAAGGGTCACGACATTATGAAGGTTGAGAATCACTGTTGTATAATTATAGATACACAGACCAATGGATAGGAAAAGACAATACAGAAATAAAATCAGCAGCATATAGACAACTAATCTTCAATAAGGGCCCCAAAAAATCAAATGGGAAGCAGATGCCTTCTTTAACAAATGGTACTGGAAAAACTGGATGTCTACCTACAGAAAAATTAACCAAGACCCCTACTTCACTCCATACACTAGAATAAATTCAAGGTGGACCACAGACGTAGAGGTAAAACCCAAAACTGTAAGGATCATCAACAAGAGAATTGGGACAAACCTGAGAATCGTGGTGCAGGGAATACATGGGCTATCAGAAATAAAGAAGGATACACACACAGAGAAAGTTAAAATAGACAAGTGGGACATACTAAAGATAATACACCTGTGTACATCAAAAGACTTCAAGAGAGTAATAAGAGAGCCCACAGACTGAGAAAAGATATTTAGCAATGACATATCAGACAAAGGGCTTATTACTAAAATCTACAGCACACTGCAAGCCTACAATAAGAAAAAAATGAATTGCCCCCTGAGGAGGTAAACAAATGATCTGAACAGAAGATTCAAAAGGGCGGAAATCCAAATGACCAATAAACATATGAGAAAATGTTCCTGACCATTAGCCGTCTGGGAAATGCAAATTAAAACAATTAGGAGATAGCACCTAACACCTTCAAATATAGCCCAATTCAAAAAATCAGAAAGCGACAAATGTTGGAAGGGGTGTGGTGAGATAGTAACACTCATCCATTTCTGGTGGTCTTGTCCATACATACTGTCACGATGGAAAGCAATTTGGTGATATCTAAAACAGATGGAAATCAAGTTACCTTATGACTCATCAATCTCCCCTACTGGGCATATACCCGGAATAAATAAGAAACAGACCACGACCAGACATTTGGGCTCCAATGTTCATTGTGGCACAGTTTACTATCACAAAGAATTGGAAACAGCCTAAATTTAAATCAATAGGCTAATGGATAAAAAATCTCTAGTGTACACATACAGTGGAGTATTACGCATCCCTAAAAAGCAGTGAGGAAAAGATGAAGTATCACATCTCGTGGAAAGAGTTGGAGGATTCTATGCTGAGTGAAGTTAGCCAAGCACAAAAGGACAAATACAACTTGATTCCACTGAGTTAAGTTTAAACAGGATGGGCGTAGAAGAAAATGCACATAACATAGTTCCCAAGCTAAAGACCTGAACTCTGGCATGAGTCAGACCAAATCCAATGATGCACATGCATCAAAAAAAAATAAAATAAAAAGAAGAAATTTAACAGATGCAGATAACACCTTTGCTGAAAGAGATACCCACCCCCCGGCCCCTCATATGACTTTAAGGCCAACAGATAGAGGAGGGAAGAAAAAGATGGCAATGGGGGACCAGAACATGAAACCACCCAAGGGGAGGGTATTGTTTTTCTCCACAGGAAAGGGATTGAGAGAAAGAGGAGACCCCATTCTGGTGCACCAATCCTGGAGGAGGGCAGCACTGAAGATACAGCCTTGGGAGAGCAGATGGTCTGTCCCACGCACATGGGAGCCAACTAAGAGGGGAGTGCAACAGAACAGCAATGGGATCAAAGCCACTAAGCCCCATCCCGACTGTAGACTTCTGACAGGGGATTAGCGCTGGGCACCTCATCTGAACTGGTGGGGGTTAATCACAAGGGGGCCACACTGAAGGTCTAAAGCCAGAATTGGGGTGCTGGACACGTGGCACTAGACCACACCATCCCTTACAGCAGTGGGGCAGTGGAGCAATGGGGACTTGTATGCAGTGTGCCATTTGGCTAGTTTTCCGGGAGACTAAAAGAGTCTAAGTGCTGCTGGTAAGCAGTTCCTGGGATATGGAACTCTGAGAGAAATGGGGACTGGGCTGATAGATTATAACAAGTCCCTCTCTCTATTTAACAGTGAGATACTCATCTATTCTGGGTCAGGATAACAACTAGACACAGAAATATTTATATGGTCTTTTTACTGAATTATTATTTTAATTAAAATGTTTTTTCATCTGTTCTTTTTCTTTCTTTTGTGTGTCTATCTATTTAAGACAGGCAGGATAAGCAAGCCCGAGGAGACAGCGACGGGACCAAGGGTTCCAGGGAAATGCATGGGAGCGGATGAGGTAGGGGGAGGGAGGGGATGAGGTAGGGGGAGGGAGGGGATGAGGTCGGGGGAGGGAGGGGATGAGAGCACAGCTACAGGGACGGAAATAGCAAGGGTACTAAAACCAAACACATCGGAAAGGGGAAAGACAGTTGATCATGATGGTGGGGCAAGAGGAAAGAAAAAGAGGAAGAAGAAAGTAAAAATTATATTTATAAATATAGATATGTATATATGCAAATATATAAATACAGAGATATATATGAAATAGATGGTCTTTGGGCCTCTACTCAAATTTCACTTGAGTACAAGACTGCTTTGTTTTAATAATGCTGCATTGTATGATATTAACCTTCCTGACACAATCGCTGAGGACAAAATGGGTATATAAGCAAATGAGGAGAAGAAAGCTAATGATGCCTGGCTATCAAAAGATATAGCATCTGGAGTCTTAAAGGCTTGAAGGTAAACAAGCGGCCATCTAGTTCAGAAGCAACAAAGCCCACATAGAAGAAGCACACCAGCCTGTGCGATCACGAGGTGTTGAAGGGATCAAGGATCAGGCATCATTATAACAAAAAATCTTACCACAGTGAATGAGGTGGGAGGAGGGGGGAGAGTGCGGAGTGGAGATCCAAAGCCCATTTGTAGGTCACTGGAGATCCCCTTGCAGAGGCGTCTCAGGGAGCCAGACAGATTGCGATGTAGCAATGATGAAAAATACAACTTTCCTCTAGTTCCTAAATGCTCCCCCCACACACACTCCCACTATCATGATCCCAATTCTACCTTGCAAGTCTGGCTAGACTAGAGGATGTACACTGGTACAGATAGGAACTGGAAACACAGGGAATCCAGAGCGGATGATCCCTTTAGGACCAGTGGTGTGAGTGGCAATACTGGGAATGTAGAGAGAGGGTGGGTTGGAAAGGGGAAGCTGATTACAAGGATCTACATGTGACCTCCTACCTGGGGGACAGACAACAGAAAAGTGGGTGAAGGGAGACGTAGGACAGGGCAAGACATGACAAAATAATAATTTATAAATTATCAAGGGTTCATGAGGGAGGGGGGAAGAGGGAGGGAGGAGAAAAAATGAGGAGCTGATGCCAGGGGCTTAAGTGGAGAGCAAATATTTTGAGAATGATGAGGGCAATGAATGTACAAATGTGCTTTACACAATTGATTTATGTATTGATTTGATAAGAGTTGTATGAGCCCCTAATAAAATGATTAAAAAATAAAATTAGCTGAGCTTACTGACTTCTAAACTTTCAATCTTATTCCATTGCTCAATGTGTCTATTGTTATATCAGTATCAGGCTGCTTTGAATACTGCAAGTGTATAATATGTTTTAAAATCTGGATGTGAATAATCTTGCTATCAGAGAACACTGTAAAATGAATTATGGCAGATGTACTTAGGTTAAAATATAATAACTTACCATTTGATCTTCCCTTTGGACCATTTTCCAAGTCGATTCTGTTTTTAATATTTTCTGCTTTCTTTTCTGTTGAGGTTTTTCTACATGTTGTCTAGTCATTGTTGTTGTGGTTTGTTTATTTGCTTCTGGTTGTGTTTTGTTTGGTTTTCTTTATATGAAATGCAGGATAGGAAGATCTATAGATACCATAACTGGATTGATGATTGCCTACGGACATGGAAGGGAAGATGGTGGGGAATGGGTAGCTCAAAATAATGAATATGTGAAAAGAATGTTCTGAATTTAATTATGATGATGATTGAACAAATCTTAATAGGATCGCATGATTAAGCTATATGACATGTGAAGTTCATACCAATAAAACTAATTTAAAATACATTTTTTAAAATGCATAAGCAAATGTGGTGAAGAAAGCTGATGGTGCCTGGCTATGAAAAGATTCAGCATCTGGGTCTTAAAAGCTTCTAGTTAAACAAGGACCCATCTAGCAGGGAAGCAACAAGGCCCACATGGAAGAAGCATACCTGCTTGTGTGATCATGAGGTTTTCGCAGGAGAGGTATCAGAAGTTCAAAAACAAGCAACCAAATTGGCTGGCATGCAGGCACATGGATGTACAACCCACTTACAGGAGAATTGGATAGCCACTCTTGGAAGGGCTGTTAACTCCAGAGTGCAGTATAGCACTGATGAAACACAAAACTATCCTCTATTTTTTAGTATTTCCTCACCTCAATTTATGCTTCTTGCTTTACCTCATTAATCTTGGGAGTATATTCATTTGTGTAATTAAGATAGTTTGATGCATGAAAGCCAAGGTAGCTAACCCTTCAGAAGCAGTAATGGGTGTAATGATTCCCTGAGGGTAAGGGAAGTGGGGTGGGGTAAAGAGAGGTAGGGGGAGCTAAAGCAACAACGACTGCATAATTCCACTTGAGGGAAATGAATAACAGAACTGTAGGTGCGTGGATATATTGGATAGGTTAAGGCACAGAATATATTAATAATAATAATATAACAATATGGGCTTCTGTGGGGTAGGGTGGGGGCAGAGTGAATAAAAGAGAGCTGATACCAAGGAGTTAAAGAAGAAAATGTTTTAAAACTCATCATGGCAGCAATGGTACAATTATGCTTGATTTAATTGAATGATGAATTGTTATAACATCTGCAAGAGCTCCAAATAAAATGATTTTAAAAAGAGAAAGAAGAAAAAATAAAAGGTATTTTCTATGAACAAATCATTACTGCTATCATGCAATCTCCAGCTTCATTTCTATCACATTAAATCTCACCCCATCAGCAAATGAAGATCCAGAAGCCTCCACTCCCACAGGTTTTACCTGACTCATGTCACCATGGTGAACTTTACTCATAGAAAGCAACTCCTCCTGAGTCACATTTTGAGTGGCCCTGGGAGGCCCAATCTCCAGCACTATCTTGGACAATGTGCTGTTTCCATTCACGGGCTTCAGTACCTAACAATGCTTAGAATCTATGTAAAATGTTTTTAATAGTAGATCCTCCAAACTGGGCAGCCAATTCCTTCTTCATTATCTGTTCTTACTCTGGAAGCTCTAATGAAGTGTGTTCACTTTGGGTGACTCTGCTGACATTTGAAATACAAGAGACATAGATTCCAGCATCCCAGCAACACACAAGCCACCACAGTATGAAAACTTGACAGACAAGTGGTGTAGGAAATTAAATACAATTATAGAAAGAAAATTCTATAGTGCCAAGAAGGGAAAAAAACTAAACCAATCAAGTCTCATGGCATTCCTCTAAAATTCTGTATTCTTGATCATTATCTTTAGACTATAGCATTTCACTTTTTATTACTCTGAGAGAAAAACACTATCATAGTTATTGAAGGTCAACCCCGTGGATTTTGCTCTATTAACTAGGATGTGGAAATAGGAAGTTTGGCAGTTAAAGTGTTAATTTTTAATTAGAGAATTCTGAGGGAAATGAGTAATATGGAGGAAGCAAGCTGGTTTGATCTGATCCTTGGAAGTATAACAACTAATTGAGGGAAATTTTAGAGCAAGAGATAAATTTAGGAAAGCAAATTTTTTTCCTCAAACAAAATCCTCTGAAAGATATATTGTTAAGTTTTATTTTTTAGCAGAAAGACACAAAAAGCTCTTTGACTATTTTCCTGATAGGCTTCATTGCTTAGAATTCCTTAATTTCTGTGATGTATGTCCTATAGACCAGGAACAATGAAGCCAAATCCCAATTCATATTTGTCGATATAAATGTACCATCATCTGAACTGTAGTCACTAATCAAACAATCTAGATTTCTCTTTAAGGGGAGAGTGATATTGTTATGGACATTCTAAAATCTGACATGCATATGGGTAATTTTTTAACCAAAAAAATACTATAAAAACAACTTATATAAATTTTTAAAGGTCCATTTTCATTTTAAGTCATGCCATTAATTAAATAAGTGGAGAATTAGAAAATAGTTTGCCCAATGTACTTATTTTTATTTATTTATATATTTATTTTGTAAAATAGAGAATGAAAGAATAAAGTACAGATAATCCAGGTATTTTCTATTTAAGTGCAAAAGAAAGTTTCACACTTTTCAAATAAACAAGGAATTCTTTAGCATCAAACTCTGCTGTGAGAATAAATTATAAAATAGGTGCCTGTTCATCATGCAAAAAAAAAAGATATAAGTGTGTGTGTGTATGTATGTGTATATATGTGTATATGTATATATGTATGAGTATGTATGTATATATATATATCATATTAAATGAAGGGGGAAGTGCAGAGTGGAGACCCAAGGCCCAAGTGTCGGCCAATGGAGATCCCCTCATAGAGGGGCTTAGGAGAGGAGATGGGTTAATTAGGGTGTGAGGTAGTATCGATGAAGAACACAGCTTTCCCCCAGATCCTGGATGCTTCCTCCCCCCAACTACCATGATCCGAATTTTACCTTGCAGGGCTGGATAGGACAGAGGCTGTACACTGGTACATATGAGGGTTGGAGGTACAGGGAATCCAGGGTGGATGATACCTTCAGGACCAAGGGTGTGAGGGACGATGCTGGGAGAGTGGAGGGTGAGTGGGTTGGAAAGGGGGAACTGATTACAAGGATCCACATGTGACCTCTTCCCTGGGAGAGGGACAGCAGAGAAGGGGGGAAGGGAGACTCCGGATAGGGCAAGATATGACAAAATAACGATGTATAAATTACCAAGGGCATATGAGGGAGGGGGGAATGGGGAGGGAGGGGGGGGGAAAGAGGACCTGATGCAAGGGGCTTAAGTGGAGAGCAAATGCCTTGAGAATGATTGGGGCAGGGAATGTATGGATGTGCTTTATACAATTGATGTATGTATATGTATGGATTGTGGTAAGAGTTGTTTGAGTCCCTAATAAAATGTAAAAGAAGAAAAGAGGAAAAAATGATTAGGGCAAAGACTGTACAGATGTGCTTTATACAATTGATGTATGTATATGTATGAACTGTGAAAAGAATTGTATCAGCCCCAATAAATTGTTAAAATAAAAAAATTTAAAAAAGGAAAAAAAATAGGTGCCTGTTTTCAGAGCCTTTTAACTCAGTTATTATTGCTTTACACAAGATAACAAATAAACTCCATTGTGTTATATTAGAGATATTTTGGAGGTGAAAATGTCTCTTCTGTGGATGAGGATGACCAACTACTCCAAACAACTCTTTTCCATAGGCATTAAAGGCCCTGATATCCTTAGAGGATTTGCAAAAATGGTGTATTTTTTTAATTAATTAATTTATTTATTTTAACAATTTATTAGGTAAATCTGCTGCGCAAGAGGACTTTAGTTTGTAAGAAAGCAAGGACGTTACTTTGAGGTTTAAGGTGTGCCTTACCCAAGCCTTGACATTTCCCACTGCCTCATATGCACGTGAAAATTGGACATTGCATAAAGAAGAACTTAGAGGAATCAATGCATTTGAATTATAGTGCTTGGAGAAACATTGAAAGTACCACGGACAGTTAAATGGCGAACCAATCTATCTTGGAGGAAATACAGCCGGAGTGCTCCGAGAGCACGGATGGAAAGACTGTTTCTTACATACTTTGGACATTTCATCAACAGAGACCAGTCTTCAGAGAAAGACACCCTGCTTGGTAAAGTGAAAAAGAGGAGGTTCTTCAATGAGATGGATTAGCACAGTGGCTATAAAAGTGGACTCAGGCATTGGAACAATTGTGAGGATGGGGCAGAACCATGCAGTATTTTGTTCCATTGTGCACAGTTTTGCTATATGTCAGAACCAACTCAATTACACCTAACAAGAACATTTAATATCCTGCATATATACACATACAGACATATGCACATAGATACACATATACGCAGAGGTTACCAAAACGTGGTGTGTGTGTGTGTGTGTGTGTGTGTGTGTGTGTGTGTAGATATACAATGGGGTACAAAAAAATCAGAATTGCTCTGGGATGAGCAGAGTTTTTATAGGAGTCATTTACCACTAGGTGAGAGTTGGGCAATTTGCTCTGCGCTAGTGCACCCAGTGGGATCACCTGGGAAGGTCCTCTCTGGTTTACAGTGAATTTTTTTCATAAAAGCAGTTTTGCTCAAACCTTGTTTTTTTTATGATATCTGATTTAAGAGAACATAATGTATCTATGAAATTTTTTTTCCTGTTTGGGAAAAGTGCTGCAGAAACTGTTGTGATGTTGAACACAGCTTATAAGGACTGCACTTTGGGAAAAACTCAAGTAAGAGTGGTGTTCTCATTTCAAAAAAGGTGAAATGTCGATTGATGACAAACCTTGTTCTGGACATCCGTCAGCTTCCCAAACGGATGATAATTTTGACTCATGGTGTATTTAGAGTTTATTCCACCAGGTCAAACTGTTAATCAAGCTTTCTATTTAAATTTTCTGAAAAGAATGTACAACAGTGTGTGACAAGAAAGACCTGATTTGTGGCAGATGGGGGACTGGTTTTGTCACCGTGAGATTACACCTATTCATGCAGCCATCTCAGTGTATAGTTTTTAGCAAAACCCAGCAATTTTTCTTCTACCTCGGGTGTATTAAGTTTGGGGTTATTTCAGGGAACCAGAGGGTAACTTGAAGGCAGTTATAGGTATAACTGATGTTAACATCACCTACTTGTAAAATACACACACACACACACACACACGGGGAGTGGGGCAAAAAAACAGAATTGTTTCTAAAAACTATTTCCTTTTTGAGGGGCATACCCCCATGTATGTGTGGAGAAGGGGGTGCTGGGTTTTAAGGGAAAGTATATCCATCTTGAGGCATAGGAATCTCCCCTGATATCTGCTACATAATTGATATAAATAAAAAACCCATTGTTGTGCAGTTGATGCTGATTGATAGTGACCCAATATATGGTTTCTGATGTAAATCTTCACAGGAGTGGATAACTTTCTTTCTTAGTATAACGGGTGGGTTTGAACCTCAAACCTTTCAGTTAGCAGTCCATTGCTTACCAGATAGTGTTACTAGGACTCCTTGATATCAGAACCAAACTCACTCCCATAGAGTCAACATTGAGTCATAGAGACCCAAAGGACAGGGTAGACTTGCCCTGTGAGTTTCCACGATGGTAATTGCTAACCAGAGTAAAAAATCCCACCTTTCTCCTGCACGACAACTGAGGATTTTGAATCTGCCAGCCATGGAGGTTGGAGCCAAACACACAAGCACTGTGGGACCAGGGCTCCTTGATAGGTAATTCCTAAATAGTGCCTCAATTTTCCCCTTTTGCTACTACCACCTTCAAGTCCCAGTGAGAGCTATGTTTGACCAGGTCTACTGAATATCCACCAGACTGATGTTTCTTTTAACTCATTCCCCACTCTCCAGCCAGACTAAGTATCATTGATTACATACCCAAATCTGGTCCTTTTCCCTCCAGGCTGAAATCCCTTGGGGCCGAGGGTGGGGAGGGAGAGGGTACTCCCATTAGAATAAGCTCGCCTTCGTGGAACACAACCCTTACGTGCCTGGTCCTTAATAGCACCCTATGTCCTAACCTTACATGCTCTCTCTCTCTCAGTCCTGCCCCCAGTGTCCCTTCCTTCTCTCCAGAGAACATCTTATTGCCCCTTTCACCTTGCAAACTCCTACCTCAAGAGTCACCAACAACTAGAAAAGCAATTGGTAAGGCTCTCCATCAATAGTGCCTTCACATTTAGATTACTTAACTTAAAACAAAGCAGAATTCTCAGAGCATCTCTGGATCCAGCATTGCACGTCCACTGTCAGGAAACATAGGTCAGCACAGCTATCTAGGTAGGAGTGAAGTCCAGCGCTACTGGAGATGGAGAGTTTCTCCAATCGACTTCTACTTCCAAGTAGATGCATTGTCTGAGGTGAGCAGGCACACCTTAAGACTTGCTTCCTGGCTCTGGGAGAGTAGGTACACATTCCTTGTCAGAGAAATAGTATACAATCATCGGAGTAGAGTTAGGAGACTGAAATTTCATATAGCTAGAAAATGCATTTATCTAGGGCTCAAAGCCCTAACTAAATTTTGCTATACCTTGGATGTAGGCTTTTTACGATCGTTCATCATGCATAAAGGCAATATAACCAGTTTGTAACATATCTACTATAACTTTCAAAGTAAAATATCCTGTACATGCTCATTTCATGAAAAGATGAGGGAGAACATTTTCAAAAATTATTTTATTCCTAACTTTTCAAAACCAAGTGAGGATGTTTGGTTTTCAAAGGTTGTGTAATGATCATTCTTTTTGACATTGCATGATGGAGAGTCAACAATGTGACATTTGCCATAAGAAAAACCAAAAGATGTGACTGCAAAATAAAATAACCAGAGCTGCCACTGCACTGCCAGTAAGTCTGGGACGATCCTTGGTTCTGTTTGTTTTTTGTGTCTGGCAAAGGCTTTGGCTTCAGTTTCATGTTCTTGGTTACTACTGTGCCTGTCTACTAGTGGAAACTGCAAGTACTCTCTCTGCTTTCCATCCAAAAAGGGTAAAAAGAAGGAAGGAGACAAATCTGATTGGAACATGAGTTTGAAACCACAACAAAAAAAATCCCACTCCCTATTTTAAAGACCCAGAAGAACTATGTATCTACATAACCTGGTTCAGTAGATAATTGTCCAAGTATTTATTCTATACAATGTTGTGGGATCGGACCTCCAATGAGCACATTAGGGTATGGTGCTAGCTTACAAAGACATACCATATGCTCTCTTGGAAGCAATTTATTTGGGTAGACCAACAGATTGATAGCTGATTGGAAGGGTATTTCACCAAGATACCACGGCTCCTCTTCTTGTAGTGAGCCTTCCCCAAACCATAGCCCAGAGTACTGTGCTCCTAACAGGGTAACAGCCATGCTTCCCTAGTCTTTGATTAACTGTTTTATGATGAAGTGGAACAAAGTGGAGCTAAGGTTTGCTTTCTATATTTTCCTTTTCTTGACCTGTTTTTCAAGCCAAATAGAAATAAAATTTATTCCATGCTACTTATTGAGGGTGAATAGGTCTATAATTTTTCAAATGTCAGGATGAATTGAACAACAGTTTTAAGATGAAATGATTTTTGTCTTTTTTTAATGTAGAGGATATGGTCATATCTATTCCAAGAAAGTTTCTTTTTATGCCACATTTTCTGATAATTCCTAATACATAATTAGAATGTTTATTTTGCATTTAAAATAGCTCTGAATTAATCATAAAATGCTCAGGAAAAGAAGGGTGCAATTGGATTATATTAATAAAGTTCTTTATTTCCCACAAATTAACAGTGTAAAATATTTGTCTGTATTATCTCAGAGTTCTGGGGTCACACAACTGTGGCACAGTGACTTTATTCTCCACCTAAAGTCTAACACCAAACTTGAGGTACTGACAGACTCAGGTCCCATCTGGAAATTAGGTCTCGCCTGGAGATTAGGGTTCTCATTCGTGGTGTGGGAGAATGTTTTGCATGTGGAGATAGAGCTGAGATGCTTGTTCTTACTGTCTGTGAGCTGGGCTGCTCTCAGCCCCCGGAAGCCATTTTCCATTCTTTCCATGTGACCTCTTCCATCTTCAGAGTGAACGGCACAAAAGTTCCTCGCACCAATCCCTGGCATGTGTTGAGAAGGCGACTTCCTCTTTCTGAGATCTCTGACCTAGATTTAAAGGTCTATACCCAGAATAAACAACCCATATTTCACTGGCATTATATGAATACTGTTCAGGATAATGCTTTCTTAAAGTCAACATAGAAGAGAGCTAGTCTTGGATATACTCACATAAAAGCATAACAGCAAGTGTGCAAGTGATCGTGGACAGGACAGTGCTTCATTCGGTTGTGCACGGGGTTGGGCATAGTCAGAGCTGATTGGAAGGCACCTAACTACAGCAGCAACAATGTCAGAAATGGGTTCCTGGGTGTTGTTACAAAGAGTCCATGGGATTAGATGCTGACTAAAGGATTTGAATCCACTCAGAGGCCCCTTGGAAGAAAGACCCAGTGATCTCTTTCTGTGAAGTCAGCCACTGAAATCCTATGCGCCACGGTTATACGCTGGTGATCTGAGGCTTCATGCCAGTTGGACTCCCTCCTTCTGCCCCTTCTGCTCAAGCTTACTATCAGTCCAGAGCTGCCCCTTCCAGCTGCACCAGGGCTGCGCTGCGGGTCACACACAATGCTGCCATCCTTCCCTTTCCCCGTCACCTCTCTTCTAGTTCTATTTTAGTTGCTTGGATGTTACTCGTTTGGAGGCTCTTTTGACACGCTTAATTGCTGTTCTCTTCTCCTGCCTATTAAGTTTTCTCACCCTTGGATACTGACATTAGGAACAATTTAAATAATTTTACAGCTAATATTTTATTACCGCTATTTTATGTGCGATATAACACTCGACCTTTAACCCTGTACTAGTTTTGTTGGAAAGGGTTAAGTAGTATTGAGTGAGGTTACTTTGCACATAGGATTATAGGGTTTCTTTTTATTCAATCTTTTATTCCTTCTTGTGGCTATACCAACTCAAATTGGGGAAATTTTGTATTATAAATTTGTTTGAAACTCCCAAACTGATGGTTAGAGTTATTTAATTCTCGTTATACAGCTAGGCTGGCCCTGTCCAGGGAAACCCCAGTATACCTTCTAAGAAGTTAAGCAGCCCACTTTCTACTGTTAAAATTCTCTCAAACTCTGCCTAAGGCGGAAAGACAGAGCCTACTACAGTTAGTACTAGAACCAAAGCTCCTCAAATTCGGACACATATTGTGGGTGTGCATTTGAGGAATATTCAGGTTTGGATTTGATTTCTGACTCATATAAGTAAATAAAAAGGGATGTCATGTCTCATAGTGGGGCCGGCCATATGGACTTCTCTGTGCATTGGCTGCTCTGAGCGGGGATATCGTTCTCAGAGCTTGGTGGGCCAGGATGTGCTCCACTCTCTCTTCCTCCCTCTTCATTTGCTCCCAGGTGCTATGATCAGGCATATCCTTCTCCCTGAGCTGTAGCTTCAGTGCTGTCCTCTGAAGTGAATTCTTCTGGGGGAAGGGTGGGGGAGACACCTGTCCATGTAGTTGGGATTGGGGCCGAGCCCTCAGACCTCTCACTGGTTCCCTGCTTCATGCTGGTATGTTGCATTCACATCTTGGAGCAATGAGTTGAAGTCTGGTCCCTCTTTCCTTGTGGAGATATAAACAATACCCTCCCCTTGGGTGGGTTAGTATCTTGTTCCCCCACTACCCATTCCTTTTTTTCTCCCCCCCCCTCCTTTTTAGTTGGCTACCATATGTACCCCTGGAATTGGTCTGGCCCCTGCCATACTACCTGGACCTCACCCCAGGAATGTTTGTATACAATAGCTTTTTCCCTATGCCCCCTTTGCATTTTTATTTGTAAATTTTGTTTAATCATTTTATTGGGAGCTCATACAACTCTTATCACCATCCATCCATACATCACTTGTATAAAGCACATTTGTACATTCACTACCCTCATCATTCTCAAAACATTTGCTCTCCACGTAACCCCCTAGCATCAGCTACGCTTACATCAGTGGGCTCATGTTGTACTTGTCCTTTTAGGCTTGACTGACTTCAATTAACATAATTTCCTCCAGTTCTTCCCATGGGGCAATATGCTTCATGCATTCATCACTGCTTTTTAACTATGTGTAGTACTCCATTGTATGTATGTACCACAGTTTTTTAATCCATTCATCTGTTGATGGAAATTTGGGTTGTTTCCAACTCCTTGAAATTGTGAACTTATGCCACAATGAACATTGGAGCACAGATGTCTGGCTGTGGTTTGTTTCTTGCCTCTTCTGGGTATATGCCCAGTAGGGGGATTGCTGGGTCATATGGTAACTCAATTTCCATCTGTTTTAGATATTGCTAAATCGGTTTCCATAGTGGCTGTACATACCTATACATACCTACAGGTCCACCAGTAGTGAATGAGCGTTCCTATCTCATGACAGCCCCTCCAACACTTGTTGCTTTCTGATTGTTTGAATAGGACTATCTTTCAGGGTGTTAGGTGGTATCTCATAGTTGTTTTAATTTACATTTCTCTTATGGCTAATGATCAGGAGCATTTTCTCATATGTTTATTGGCCATTCGGATTTCTGCCCCTGTGAGACTTTTTTTTTAGGTCCTTTGCCCACCTCCTCAGGGGGCAATTCGTTTGTTTATTTTTCTTTTTGGAATCTAGCACAGTATTGTAGATTTTAGTAATAAGGCCTTGCCTGATGTGTCATAGTTGAAGATGTTTTCCAAGTCCGGGGGCTCTCTTATTGCTCTCTTGGTGGATTCTTTTGATGTACACAGGTGTGTTATCTTCAATATATCTCACTTGTCAATTTGTGCCTCCTCTGTGTTTGTATCCTTCTCTATGTCTGATAGCCTATGTATTCCCTGTGCCAAAGTTCTCAGGTTGGTCCCAATTCCCTCACTGATGGCCATAATATTTTGGGATTTTACCTGAAGGTCTGTGACTCACTTTGAGTTTATTCTTGTGCATGGAGTGAGATAACGGTCTTGCTTCATTTTTCTGCAGGCAGATATCCATTTTTTTCCAGCACCACTTGTGGAAATAGTGTGGGAATTGTGCCCAATCTGACCCCACCACACCTAGGCAAAACACTAAGAGTGTGCAACAGCAAAGCAAGGAGAGCAGAGCAAGGAAGTCCCGAGAGAGTACCAAAAATAGACTTTGGGGTCAAGGTGTGACACCCCATCAGACTCAACCAGAAAACACTCCTAAAGGTCAACAAACAGACCTTGAACTATTTACAGGCTTTTCTTTTTTTGTCATTTTGTTGTTGTTGTTGTTGTTGTTTTGTCATTGTTGTTGTCATTGTTTTTCTCTGTCTTAATTTTTTGTGTATATTATTTCTGCAGGTCTATCTAGATGAGATAGGCTGGATAAACAATCTGGAGGAGAAAACAATGGGACCAATGGTTCCAGGCGGACATGGGAGAGGAGAAGGTGGGGGAAACGAAGTGGTGTTCACCAACCCAGGGACAAGGGAACAACAAGTGATCCAAAATCAGTGGCAAGGAGGGTGTAAGAGGTTTGGTAGTGATTGATCAAGGGCAATGTAACCGAGAGGAATTGCTGAAACCCAAATGAAGACTGAGCATGATAGTGAGACAAGAGGAAAGTGAAAAGAAATAGAGGAAAGAGCTACGTGGCAAAGGGCATTTATAGAGGTCTAAATACATGCATGTACATAAGTAAATATATTTATATATGATGAGGAAATAAAACTATGCAGATATTTATATGTTTAGTATTAAAGTAGCAGATGGAAATTGGGCCTCCACTCAAGTACTCCCTCAATGCAAGAACATTTTGTTCTATTAAACTGGCATTCCACGGTGCTCACCTTCCCAATATAATTGCTGAAGACAAATGGGTGCATAAGCAAATGTAATGAAGAAAGCTGATGGTGCCCAGTTATCAAAAAATATAATATCTTGGGTCTTAAAAACTTGAAGGTAAACAAGTGGCCATCTAGCTCAGAAGCAATAAAGCCCATGTGGAAGAAGCACACCAGCCCATGTGATCACTAGGTGTCAATGGGATCAGGTATCAGGCATCAAAGAACAACAAAAAAATCATATCACTGTGAATGAGGGGGAGGGCAGTTTGGGGACCCAAAGCCCATCTGTAGGCAACTGGATATCACCTTACAGAAGCATCATGGGGAAGAGATGAGCTAGTCAGGGTGCAGTGTAGCAACAGCAACGATGAAACATACAACTTTCCTCTAGTTCTTAAATGCTTCCCCTCACCCCCCACCCACCCCCACTATCATGATGCCAATTCTACCTTACAAATCCAGCTAGACCAGAGGATGTAAACTGATACAGACAGGAACTGAAAACACAGGGAATCCAGGACAGATGATTCCTTCAGGACCAGTGGTGAGAGTGGCCATACTGGGAGGGTGGAGGGAAGGTGGGGTAGAAAGGGGGAACCGATTACAAGGATCTACATATAACCTACTCCCTGGGGAATGAACAATAGAAAAGTGGGTGAAGGGAGACGTCAGAAAGTGTACTATATGACAAAATAATAATAATTTATAAATTGTCAAGGGTTCGTGAAGGAAGTGGGAGCGGCGAGGGAGGTGAAACAATGAGCTGATACCAAGAGCTCAAGTAGAAAGTTTTAAGAATGATGATGGAAACAATGGATTGCTTGTATGGGGTGTGATAAGATTTGTACAAGCCCTCAGTCAAATGATTTAAAAAGAGTAAATACAGAATGACCACTTCAGCCTTCTCTTTTTACTCACCCTTGAAGACCTGGTGCCCATGCTGGGTACTACTGTGAAAATAGGGCTGAGTAGTTTGAGTCTGCTCTCCATTGGCAAAATGGAAAAGAACCACATTCCCCTCCAAAAAATATCCACTCACTTCTCTTTCATCACATACACCTGACCTATGATATAACCTACATTTAATATCATTTCCATATATAAATGGGAAAAGATTTTTTCCTCTCAAAGTCTCAAATGCCAACTGACTCTTCCTTCTTCCGATGGTCCCAGGATGTAATATTTTCTGCCTTTAGTTGTCTGTCCTTTCCACATTATACTAGACACAATTTCGACAAAATACGACCATTGTTATTTGTAAGACATGCTCTATTGTTTTATTTCTTCCAAACTGCAATTTAAAATGTGACATTGCCCATTGTCAGTGAATTCATCTTAACTGTAAGGTGACAGGGGAAAGGCTTATGAAGCAAACCTTGAAAATAATTGAAGTTCTGGGAAGTACCGTATCAAATAATTTAAAAACATAAAATGAGTTCATATGTCCCTCCCCTGATTTTTAAATAGGCACAAATGAAGATATTTTTAACCACTATAAAAATTCCTGGCGTTCTGTGACAAAGGTATATAATTACAGATGTGGATTAGGTGGTCAGTAACTCTAAATCATGCTAATAAGATGATTGTCTATTTTCTTTTTTCACTTCCACCCACTCCATGGCATGAATGACAAAGGTATAGCTTACCTCTTTGATTTATGAAACCAAGTCACAATCCCCAGTGTTTTAAACGTGTTGACGACTCCAAAAGGAAACGCGTGGTGAGAGATGAGGGAGAGCCCTTGCAGCTGCCGCACCGGAGGGAATAGATGGTTGACGAGGGATCAAAAGGATGGAAAAAATGATATTGGGATTTTTTTTTGAAAACTGAAGGAAATCAGATAACTCAGAGATATCTAAAATTTTTAATAATACATTGAGCTCTCTTCTCCCCATTTAGCTTAGCTTCTGTTACTAAGCCCATTTTGCCAATTGAGTCTTCCTTTTTGTTTCCAACTCTTGCATTCAAATCACTAGTAATTAACAATGTTTCTTGATTATATGTTTCATATCAGCCTCAAAAGCTGGTAGCATTATTCAATTTCTTCATCATTGCCTTTAGTAGCGGGTGCATACATTTCAAATGATTTGTATGAGCACATGATTTGATTTTCATTGTGGGAGTACAGATATTATCTTATTGCAGATAACATTGTTCTGCAAGAGAGATTGGAACGCTCTTTCGGATGGTGACTGCAAAGCCGTTTCTCTTCACTGTGTCATCCCCGGCATAGTGAGCCACGCACATTTCTCACTCGACATGGTCAGTTCCAGCCCGTCACACTCATTTCACTCACATCGAGGATGTTGATCTTTATGCACTCCATTTCATTCCGGAAGACTCCTGGTTTCGCAAGATTCATACTTTAGTCAGTGGTTCTCCACCTTCCTAATGCCGCGACACTTTAAGACAGTTCCTCGTGGTGAGGGGACCCCCAACGATAAAATTATTTTCATTGCTACTTCATAACTATCACTTTGCTACTTTTATGAATTGGGCAACCCCTGTGAAAGGGTCGTTCAACCCCCAAAGGGGGTTGAGAACTGCTGCTTTATACTTTCCCTTTTCTGACTTTTAATAGATGTTTGCGTCTGTTTCTTCACATTTTCAGCCATGCACCATCAGCAAATGAAAGCCCTAAAAGCTTTTCTCCATCCACATCATTAAGGTCAATGCGACCTTCAAGGGGCTGCTCTTCCCCAGGGGTATGTTTCGGCCCTTTCACCTTGCGGGGCTCTTCCTCGGACCTTAATATCAGACAATGATTTACTCGTGTGCTAGGGTTTTCAGTAGCTACATCCTCAGATGTGGACTGGTTATTACTTCTTCCTAATCTGTTTTAGTCCTGAATTTCTACTGAATCTTATCCACTATGGGCGACCCTGCTGGTATTTGAAGTTAAGATTTGCCTGACCCAAGCCATGGTATTTTTTATCCCCTCATATGTATGTGAAAGCTGAATAATGAAAATCTGAAACTGAATATAAATTGATGCCCCTGAGTTATGGTGTTGGCAAATAATAATAAAGATACCATGCTCTGTCAGAAAAAAAAAACAAATCTGTCTAGGGAGAGGTACATCAAGAATGTTTCTGAAGGGGGAGGAAGAGGGAACCCATCACAAGGTTGGATATATAGTCCCATACACACACCAAAGGGGATAAATAACATATATATGGAATAATGATAAGAATATATAATTAATCAAGGATTCACAAAGGTGGGAGGGTAGTCGAGGGAAAGGATAAAAGAGGAGCTTATACCAAGGGTGCAAGTAGAAAATGTTTTGGAAATTTTGATCAGAAGCTTATTTACAAATATGCTTGATACAGTTGATGTATGAAATTTTAGAAGAGCTTTAAGAGCCCCCAATAAAATGATTTTTTAAAAAGAAGAAGAAGAAGAATGTTTCTGAAATGCAAGCTTAGTGCACCTTCTCGTGTACTTTGGACATGCTAAGCAGAGGGTTGAATTTCCGGAAAGGGACTTTGTGTTTGATAAAGGGTCAGTGAAAAAGAAGACCACAATGAGGTGAACTGATGCAGTGGCTGCAAAAATGGGTGCAAACATAGCATTGACTGTGAGCATGACAGAAGTAGGCGAGAGTCACCTTGATGACGTACCTCACAACAGCAATGTCCAACAATGATTCTTCAAACTGGAAGCCAGAGATAGAGCAGACGTGAGAGATGTGATGTGAGAAGAACGTGATGCAATAGCTCCGAGGCGAACTTAGTACAACACCAGTGGCTTTGAAGCTGGAGGAAAGAGTCACAAGCCAAGGAGGGCAGGTTTCCCTGAATGTTGTGAAAGACACGGAGAGAGATTATTCCTTAGAGAAGCTAGAGGGTTAGCAGTCTCTATGGAATAATCTCTCTCCGTGTCTTCTACAATATTCAGGGAAACCTGCCTTCCTTGGCTCTGCCGAACCCTTGATTTTAACTCATTAAGACCCATGTTAAACTGCTAACATCCAAAGGCATAATAAATAATGTTGGCTGTTTAAAGATAACAGTGATTTGTTGCGGCCTCAGTAGAAAACGAATCCATTATCTGATATAGCTTTCTTGACTAGGGTGAGGACTAAACATCTCTGAATGGACATGTCTTAGTCATTCCTGGACCCTGTTATTTGATCGTCAGTGACGTGACTTATATTAGCTTTTATATTGTATTATTTTGACACAATGAAGCCACTGGCTTACGGAAGTGTAAACATCTTCACACGTGCTGTGGCACACTTGAGGGATCATCGTTCTATTTAGAGCTTTAACAGTAGCTCCTTGAGTATTGAGACCCAGAAGAGTAGGGACACGTCTATCACATGTTAAAGTGCCAATGGTGGTTTCAATGGTGGATTCAAGATCCCACACTACAATTTCAAAGTTCTGTCTTCTCGCACAGGACGTTTGTATTTTTCACCTTCTGTAAACCCTGAAGGCAAACTGTACCTCTTGCCCCATGTCATACCCCATCAATTTATAGAACCAATCTTAAGATTTAAGTACAATTTGTACATTTTCTCTGATTGTTATATTATTTCCGAAGAGCCTATGCTACAATGGACACACCTGGTACATGCTAGCTGAGGGCCACTTTAATGAACTACTGAGACTGCTGGAGATCACGACTCCTATTGCCCTTGCTACAGCTTGACGCCAGACCCAGAGCTGCTGTGTTACTTGACTCTAGGTCGGTTGCCGTCTCAGAGCTACACTGTCCCCCTCGGAGCCACGATTGCTGCGGTGAGCCTCTCAGCCCCAGCACGGCCTGGGGATGGACATTTAAGTAAACAGCTTTCAAGGACGTTTAGATAAACAGCTTTCTTTCCAAAAGATCATGCCCCTTGTAAACAAGTTGTACTCATACCCAGAAGAAAATATATAGTATTCGTGGGAGGAATTCAGATTAAAATATGAAATCCAAAGAAGGAACGAAGACGCAAGGCTCCCGTGCGGGACTTCTTGTTCATTTCACCTGCGAGTAGAATGAGAGTCTGAGAGATGTGATGTAGTCAAAGGGGCTCTAGAACTATTCCCTTGTCCTTCAATTCCGTTTGCCATGAAAATGTTGAAGCCTCCTCACGTTACTATAAAAGAGTAACCTTGATCTCTTTGCTTATTCATCCAACAAACATCCTAAAGAGCTCATTATGCTCCACACCCCATGAACACAAAAATGTGTGCTTAATTATATTGAAAAATCTCATGCCAGAAGTGATATTTCCGTACACCAACTTATTAGGAGTCAGTTGGTCAGAGCAACATCAATCAAATGTTACTATGCACATAAACCCCCCCCAGGGGGTGCTACAGGCAGAGGCAGATTCAGAAAGCCTAGGAGGGGCCTGGGACTCTGCATGTCTAGCAGGCTCGGAGGGATCAAAGCAATGGTCTAGAACACAGTTTGAGTGGCAGAAAGCTAGAATATGTGGAGAGCTAGATTCAGGTCCTGCTATAGCCACCTTACCTCACTATTGTTCCTCTGAGGACATTTGATAAGATCCCAAACAAGGAATCATCGCAGTCTCTACGGCACAATTATACCAACCAAGGGAATGATAATCTTTGATGCTGACCTTTGTGTCATATGAAAGTGACCAGCGAACTTAGAGAATGAGTTTTTATTACTATTGTGTGTGAAGAGGATGCACGATCAAGATGGACATCTGGAAATATATTCGCGATGTCTATCAAAAGATAGTGATTCAATATGTCACTATCTTCAAAGTCCTTGTCATTGACAAAGCAAGCAGGTGTTGTAGTTGTCAGCAAGATGTGGGAATGTGTCCGTGGAATAATCAAGGTATTAGACAATCCCAGAGCTGATGGCTGTGAACCATGACTCTTTAGCCACGGCACAGCGAGCGGGACAAGAGTGGATGAGAATGCACTATACACAGAAATAAGCCAAGCCTTTAAAAGCTGTCACACAGGAAAGCTGCAGGGGAGTTGGTTTTACTGCCATATTTTACAAAGCCCTGTGCCTTCAACTGCTCCCAGATGTACAGTTCACGTTCATGCACCTTATCTCTCCTTCCCCCTTTATATGAGGTGAGCATATATTTTACTCACAAAACAGGGTCAGATGTCCTTGAATGTACCAACGACAGACATTAAAGCCCAATGATGAATTCTCCCCTGAGAACTAATGGCAGCGACCCCGTGGGTGCCATTAAATGGTCCTAGAAGGAAAGTCCCCTTGCACGAACCTAGATCCCTCACACCCAAGGGAGACCCTGTGACCACAAGGACGGAAGAACTCTGACCTTTCACACAGAGACTTCTGGAGGTGAATGAAAAATTAGTGCCGAAAGATTGAAGTTCTTACTGAAAATCAACAATTTCTGATCGACTCTGCCCGTTGAGATAATCAGTACAAGGAGGAGGATTACATTACTTCATTACAGGTGTGCAAAACATTTCTTTGAAAATCTGCACTCACATACGTAAAATGCTTTTAAATATATTTTAAATAGCATGCTATGTTTCCATGTGAAAGTGTTCATGCTATCTGCTTTATTACTAAGGTTCAATATTATGTTATGTAGCTACACATAGCGATATGTTAAATACAAGAGAAATACGCTCGACTGAGGACATATACGCTTCTTAACATAAATACTCAGTATTGATGTGCTAATTAAGTGTTTGCATGCAGCAAAAATGACCATTTTATGCAGATGATAATGTAAGTAGTAAAATAATTTCCTCATTATTACAATAGCTGTAATTGCAATAACTGTATCATTATTAATTGCTACATAATAGCTGTACAGCTATTAATAATAAAGTATAAAATCAATTTTAATTAAGTCAGAGGTTTCATTACTATCAGAAAGTTATTAAGACTCGTTTTACATCTAAGTTTAATTTCTCCCCAAAGCATTTTAAATAGCTGAGCCAATTCATAAAGAACTGGTTATCATAAAATAATATTTATTTATTTATTTGTAGAAAACAAATGCAGATCATTTGGTCCTATATAACAGAATTTTAAGGTCTTACTTATTTTTAGGGTGGAAAATATTGAAATAATCTCATTTAAACAGGACCCTTGAAAACTGTTTGGCTTCTGTGATGTCGTCATTCTTAAGTGACATTTGGTTCCACTCACACAACCCCACATACAATGGAAAAAACGCCGCCCAGTCCTGCGCCATCCTCAGCGTTGTTCCGTGTGAGCCCATAAAGTACATGACGTGGAGTCGCATCATCCCTCACCCCTGCCTCTAAGGGGCGATCTGGCACACATCATCTTCCACACAGATGTTGGCTTGTGTATCAGCCCATGGGACTTTCAGTATTCTTTTCCAAGATCATGCTTCAAATGCATCAGTGAGTCTTCCCGATGCATGGTCCGGTTTCAGCTAGCATAGGAGGCTATTAAAAATATCAAGACTTGGGTCAGGAACACTGTCCTCCTTGACGTGCCAGCTGTGCTTTCCAACTCTTTAAAGAGTGACCACACTAAAGCACTGGGCAACAGGTTTGCCCAGCGCAACACATCAGTTGACTCTGTGACTGCTGCCTCCATGAACACTGATTGTAGATCCAAGTAAATTAAAATTCTTGATTAATGAGATCTTTCTAAAGCCAGGTCTTTGCATACTTCATGATAATACTATACTTTGGCTCCTTTAGCTGCCCTAAAAATTTTTCTTTTCAGCTTTTGCTTCATCATTCTTCCCATTGGCTTTAACTACTCTCCATTAAAGAATAAGATTCTGAGACTCTCCTGACAACCACTTTAATCTCTTCCTTCCTCTTTTTAATGATCTCTAGTTTTCTTCATGTAAGATGCCCTTGAGGTCATTTAACAACTCATCTGCCATTCGGTGATTAGTGTTCAATGTGTCAAATATGTTCTTGATATGGTCTCTAAATTCAGGTCGGATATGCTGAAGAATGTATTTGGGCTATATGGATTTGTTTTAATTTTCTTCACTGTCAACCTGAACTAGTACAAGAGCAATGGATGATTTGTCCCACGGCGTCGATTCAACTGATGACATGAGCTTCTCCAGCCTCTCTTCACACAGATGTAGTCACTTTGATTCCTGTGTGTCCCATATGGTGAGGTTCATGTCTGTCGTCACTGTTTTTGTTGTTGGAAATTGGTATTTGCCAAAAGAAGTCATTGGTCTTGCAAGGTTCTATCATGCAATCTCCAGCTTTATTTCTGTCACTAAGCCCAAATTTTCTAACTACTGACCCTTCCTCTATGATAGAATCTATTAGATATATTATAAATATATCATAACTGTCACTCTTTAAAAGGAATATTTTAATAAACAACATAGTCTAAGAGGTATACTTAAGATTTCAGAATATATTTTATTTGAAATTATTAATAATTTACAGGAAATATATACTTAACTTTTAAAGTAAAAGCAACTTAATTACAAAATAACAATTTGGGTAAGTTTATTTTTTACAAGAACCAGTTTAGCACATTATATTATTCTTTCAATCATGTATGGAGCATGTATGCATGTATGACCAGGGTTAGCCTTTTATCTTTTAGGACACATATCCTCTGAGGCAAAGTCAAAAATAATGGAAAGGATTCATCTCAATAGAAGTGATCATTAGAAATGGATGTGTCGATAAGACAGCTCGTGTGAACTAGCATGGAATGTGCGAGAAAGTCATCACTTAGCATCGGCAGTGAGTAGCTGCTCGAAGGGAAGGGACAGGCTCTGGGATGAACTCTAGACACACTTAGCATTTTGGATAACCTATAACCAGGAATAAGACATAAAGCTGACTGGCAGAGTTTAATATAGAACATCTGTACCAACTGGCCCCACCCCAGATCTCCAAGCTCTGTCTGCAGACGACCAATGGCCAATATTTCTCTTTAGGCCACAAACCTAACTTCTTCATGGAATTTAAATACATTGGAAAAACCCAAGATTTTGAATGTCTATATTTGTATCTCATCCCTATCCTAGCATTTAGTAGGCTTGACAAATTTTTATCTGCTTACCGAACTCAAAGATTTCTAGTTCTGACTCCTTCCCTTCTCTACTCTATAAAGTATTCCCAGACAGAATTTCTACTACAACACCATCATGACCTGCAAAAAGAGGAAAACAGTTAACCCCCTAAGGAAGTGGGCAAAAGAAATGAGAAGAACTTTCACTAGAGAGGAGATCGATATGGCCAATAAATATATGAGAAAGTGCTCGAAGTTCCTTGCCATAAGAGAAATGCAAATCAAAACAACCATGAGATACCACCTAACACCCCTCAGGCTAGCTCAGATCAGTAAATCAGAGAGCAACAAGTGTTGGAGGGGCTGTGGTGAAATAGGAACCCTCCTCCACTGCTGGTGGTCGTGCAGATTTGTACAGACACTGTGGAAAGCAATCTGGCGATACCTAAAGAAAATGGAAATTGATCTACCTTACGACCCAGCCATCCCTCTACTGGGCATATACCCGGTTGAAGCAGCAAATAAAACACGACCAGTCATATGCGCTCCAATGTTTATTGCGGCACAATTAACAATAGCAAAGACTTGGAAACAGCCTAAGTTTCCATCGATAGACGAGTGGATTAGCAAACTTTGGCACATACACACAATGGAGTATTATGCAGCACTAAAAAGCACCGATGAGCACATGAAACACATTATTTCATGGGAAGAGCTGGAAGGAATTATGTTAAGCGAGGTAAGCCAGACCCAAAGGGACAGGTACAACATGAGTCCCCTGAGGTAAGTACAATCAGCATGACAGAAATGGGGCATTAATCCACCCAAGGGGAGGGTATGGTTTATATCTCCACAGGGAAAGTGGGACCAGACTTCAACCCAGTGTCGCAAGGTGTGAATGCAATATCCCGGCGTGGAGGACGGAACCGGTGGAGAGGTCTGGGAGGCTGGCCCCAGCACCATAAATTAAGTGGATTCCTGCCCCTCCCCCGAAAAGAACTTGTTCCAAAGGACGACATTGACCCTGCAGCTATGGGAGATGGACATATTTGATCAGAGCACACGGGAGCAGATGAAGGGGCAGGAGGAGAGAGTGGAGCACAGCCTGGCCCACCAGGCCGTGATGATGATGTTCCTGAGAAGAGCAGCCAGTCCACAGAGAGAACAACATGGCTGGCCCTACTATGAGACATGATGCCCCTCAGTGACTAAGGGCGATACAGGGGACAGCACCGGAGACACAGTGTGGGAATTGCACCTGACCTGATCCCACCACACCAAGGCAAATCACTGGGGGAGTGCAGCGGAACAGCAAGGGAATGGAGTGGCAAGGTCCCCAGGGAATGCTGAAAGTGGACTTTGGGGCCAGGGCGTGGTGCCCCAACAGACTGGACTGGAAAACGCTCCTAAGGGCCAGCAAACGATCCCTGAACTAACTACAAGCTTTTCTCTTGTGAACTGTTTTGTTCTGTTCTTTTTCAGTGGTTTGTTTTGGTTGTTTTGTTGTCTGGTTGTATACTGTTGCTTTGTGTTCCTCTGTCTAGTTTTCGTGCATGTTAGTGACTCCACAGGTCTGTCTGAATAGGACAGGCTGGATGAACTATCTGGATGAAAAACAACGGGACCGACAGTTCCGGGGGGACTTGGGGTGGGGGGTAGGGGGGGTAAGGAAGTGGTGTTAACAAACCCAGGGACAAGGGAAAAACATGGGACCCCAAAGGGTAGAGAAGGGGGAGTGGCAGGCCTGATGGGAAATGATCAAGGGTAAGGTTGCTTAGAGAAGAGGTATACTCTAGCCCAGGTGGCGATGAAGCATGGTAGTAGGGCAGGAGGAAGGTCAAGGGAGATGGAGGAAAGAGCTAGGAGTCAAAGGGCATTCATGGAGGTCTAGACAAAGACATGTACATGCAAATATATATAGGAGGTTGGGGAAATAGATCTTTGTGTCGATATTTATAGGTCAAGTATTAAGGTGGCGGAAGGACCTTGGGCCTCTACTCAAACACTCCCTCTATGCATGAATACCTTCTTTTATTAAATTGGAACTCTATGATGCTCACTCTCCCGACACAACGGCTGGAGCCAAAGTGGGTGAACAAGTAAATGTGGTGAAGAAAGCTGATGGTGCCCGGCTATCAAAAGAGATAGTGACTGGGGTCTTAAAGGCTTGAAGATAAACAAGCGGCCATCTAGCTCAGAAGCAACAAAGTCCACATGGAAGAACACACCAGCCTGTGTGATCGAGTGGTCCCAAAGGGATCAGTTACCAGGCATCAAAGAACAAAAAATCATATCATTGACTGCACACATCCATGATAGGATCGCTGAAGACAAAAGGGTGCACAAGCAAATGTGGTGAAGAAAGCTGATGGTGCCCGGCTATCAAAAGAGATAGTGTCTGGGGTCTTAAAGGCTTGAAGGTGAACAAGCGACCATCTCGCTCAGAAACAAATAAGCCCACATGGAAGAAGCACACCGGCCAATGCGATCACGAGGTGCCCAAGGGACCAGATATAAGGCATCATGCAAAAAAAAAAAAAAGATATAAGTGGGTGTATGTATGTGTATATATGTGTATATGTATATATGTGTGTGTATATATATATTATATTAAATGAAGGGGGAAGTGCAGAGTGGAGACCCAAGGCCCAAGTGTCGGCCAATGGAGATCCCCTCATAGAGGGGCTTAGGAGAGGAGATGGGTTAATTAGGGTGTGAGGTAGTATCGATGAAGAACACAGCTTTCCCCCAGATCCTGGATGCTTCCTCCCCCCAACTACCATGATCCGAATTTTACCTTGCAGGGCTGGATAGGACAGAGGCTGTACACTGGTACATATGAGGGTTGGCGGTACAGGGAATCCAGGGTGGATGATACCTTCAGGACCAAGGGCGTGAGGGACGATGCTGGGAGAGTGGAGGGTGAGTGGGTTGGAAAGGGGGAACTGATTACAAGGAGCCACATGTGACCTCTTCCCTGGGAGAGGGACAGCAGAGAAGGGGGGAAGGGAGACCCCGAATAGGGCAAGATATGACAAAATAATGAGGTATAAATTACCAAGGGCATATGAGGGAGGGGGGAAAGGGGAGGGAGGGGGGGAAAAAAAAGAGGACCTGATGCAAGGGGCTTAAGTGGAGAGCAAATGCCTTGAGAATGATTGGGGCAGGGAATGTATGGATGTGCTTTATACAATTGATGTATGTATATGTATGGATTGTGGTAAGAGTTGTTGGAGTCCCTAATAAAATGTAAAAGAAGAAAAGAGAAAAAAATGATTAGGGCAAAGACTGTACAGATGTGCTTTATACAATTGATGTATGTATATGTATGAACTGTGAAAAGAATTGTATCAGCCCCAATAAATTGTTAAAAAAAAAAATCACAAACTGACAACAGATTACGTCACTGCCAAAATCAGGATTGAAGGAAGGTTTATTAAGAACCTGTGATATGGAAGCTACACAACTTGATTGGGTGAAAGTGAATATTTAAATCACTAGCTTGTAATAGTCACAGACGGAAAGTACAGTGTGGATTAAAACTCAATGTAAAGAAAACCGAAATGCAAAAACTTGACCAATAATAAAAATCGTGATAAATGGAGAAAAAAAAATGATGCATGTAGAATTTTGAAAGGAAAAATCACATTTGCTATTGTGCTCAATTGTGTTCTCTAGGGACACAAAACTAGGGCTGTTTGTGTGTGCTTGCATCCAGAGAAAGACATACCAAGAAATGGCACCTGTTGTTATAGCAGCAGATGAGCACGGTTAGGTTCCGGTCAGACTCATACAAGCTGAGGATAAGGAATCAAGATGACAAAGCAGAGACGTGTGTGTCGAGGGGTGCGGGTAGGGGCACGAAGGAGGGGTTGCTCAGGCTCTGGGTGCAGAGGTAAATGAACCTGAAGTCAGCAGAATGAATCCCCGTAGTCTGCTGATGCCTCCTCGGATCAGCAGGAACCCAACACAAGGTCCATCTCCACCAGATGGAGAGAGGCCAAAGAGAATAAGATTCTGCTCAACATCTCTTTTTTTTCTTATACAGAAGAGCCCACTCTCAAGGAGGTGGCATGAGGTGCTACCCAATGACACCATCCCCAAAACTCCTTACCCAAGAGTGCACAGGTGACATAATCCCTCCCTAACCACCAGAGCTCTCGAGTAAAATACCAATGCATCATTAGGTATTGAGAAAACACTATCATAAAAGAAACACATCAAGATATATTATTTTGAAAAACTCACCAGAAGAAATAGAGTAAATTAAGGGAACAAAAAAGAAATTAAAAAGAAAAACTCTAATTAATAAAATTAAATATATTATATGAGGTATTATATCCCTCCAACAACCAAAAAGGTCTTATGTAAAAGGAAGAAAAAGACATAGAGCACTCTTAAAAATTAAATATGGATTTTCCAAGGAAATATAAAGAGAAGGTCTAGAAAACAAAAGAAATAAAATGAGAAAAAATGTTTTAAGAGAAAAAAAGGGATACCATGAAATTACATAAAATAAAAAAATTAGACGACTAAGAATGTGAGAGAAGACAAGTTGTTGCTAGGTGCGGTCAGGTCAGTTCTGACTAATAGTGACTGTCTACAACAGAGGGAAACGATGCCCAGGCCTGTGGCAGCTCTACAATTGTTCTTATGTTGAGCTCATCACTGCAGCCACAAGGCAATCTGTCTTATCGTGGGTCTTCCTCGTATTTTGCTGCCCGTCTATTTTACCAAGCTTGATGTTCTTTTCCAGAGACTGGTCTCTCGGGATAACACGTCCAAGAGACATGAGAAAAAGTCTCCCCATCCTTTCTTCCAAGGAGCATTCTGGCTACACTTCTTCCCAGACAGATTTATTTGACCTTTGGGCAGTTCACAGAACTTTTGACATTCTTCTCCAGCACAATCACTCAAATGCAACTGAGAGAAAGCAAGACCAGTCCAAAAAAAAGCAAAATTTAACGACAAAGAATACAAATAAATTAAAAGGAGAATATGATAGAAAAACATTCCTAGCAAATTGAAAGGGACTACAGCAGTGGTGCTTAACCTTCCTAATGCCGGGACCCTTTAATACGGTTCCTCATGCTGTGGTGAGCCCCCAACCATGCAATTATTTTAGTTACTACTCCATAACTGTACTTTTGCTACAGTTATGAATTGGGGGACCCCATATGAAAGGGTCATTCGACCCCCAAAAGGGTTACAACCCACAGGTTGAGAACCACTGAACTAGAGTTTTCATACTGAAAAACAGCAGTGACCAGCTCAGTGTATAAGAAATGCTAATACAAAAGTCTATTATCATGAAATTTCAGAGCCCCATAAGCTTCCAGCCAAGAAAAAATATATATTTACAACATCATCAGTAAAGATGATCATCACAATTGCATGTTGCTATAAGTCAGTACTAAATACTTTAAGAGATTTGAGAGCCAGTAATTTTTAATCTAGTATTTTTGGTCCAACCAAATTTAAATCAAGTGTGAGAGAACAATAAAGGACTCAAGTAAACGAGTGCTATGATTTTGGGAACAGGAATAAGAGAAAGAGTAATCTCTGGAAAGGAGGAGAGTAAATGGAATGGATAGAATGACTGGAGGGGAAAACAAACAGCTGGAGAAAAATCTTATCCCCAATAGAAAAGCAAATTTAGCTTTGATTTGATTTTCAGAAATAAATGGTATGTAAGGAAACTCATTTTTGTTTGATGAGGAAACATTTTATTTGAGTATTCCAGAAATTGGGACAATCAATAGACTCATTAAAACAGATATATATAATTCTAGTACACTGTCTCATGGCCTAAAATAAATCATTATTCATATTCCCCAATATTCAACTTTTCCTCTTCTTGAGGCACAGATGCACAAATGAAAGTTCGTTTTAGAAATTGTGTGTTCTTTGATGATGCATGGACTACAGTCAAGTAAATATTTCAAAGGGGTAGAGGAGGAAGAGGAAAGCATAGAGCTTAAGAACAAAAAGGAAAGGAGGAGCGGGGGGAGTGGAAAAAGAAGGTAAGGCGGGAGCAGATGCGAAGGGGACAAAGACCTCATGTGATCCACAAAGCTCAAGCTGGCTACTGCCTGGACGTTCGTGTGAAACAATGTGCCAACCTTCGTCTAAAGGAGTGTGAATCATAAATTGCCTTGAGGAGACTAGGAATTCTAGAATGGCTACATTGTGCCCGTGTGGAGCCTGTGCATGGACCTAAGGCAGGGAAACCCACTGCTCCAGACAAGGAACCTCAAAGCTTTGGTTCTCAACCGGCTGGGTCACAACCCCTTTTGGGGTCGAACGACCCTTTCACAGGGGTCGCTAGATTCATATCAGTAGCACAATTACAGTTATGAAGTCGCAATGAAAATAATTCTAAGGCTGGAGGTCACCACAACATGAGGGATTGTATTAAAGAATGGTGGCAATGGGAAGGTTGAGAAGCACTGCCTCAAAGGAAGGAGAAGACCCCACGGCACCATTAACCACCTTTGCACCCAGCCCTTCTCCTTCTGTAACTGCCCACCTATTTCTACATTTGTAATCTGTTTGCTACCCATTGGCCAGCAATCTCCAACAGCCCCTTGTGGGCAGCCCCTTCTTTTTAAAAGTCCTCAACACCCCAGGTACAGGGCTCCATCTCTGGATACGAATCTACTGAGCCCTGGGTCGGCACAGTAAGGTTCTTCTTTTGTTACAACGTCCTTGGATTTGGCAACTCTTTCAGAGCAACTCCAGGAACAGACTAAGAGACAATTTTGCAAACAGAACAAAGGATACAGCATAACTTAAAATCAGGATGGGTGTGTGTCAGGCTTTTATCCTCTCACTCAATTTATTCAATCTGTATGTGGAACAAATATGGGGGTGTGTGAAATCCAGTATCAGGATTAAAGGATAACAACCTTTGATATGTACATTTGAATATCTAAAGATCATAGACCACAAAACATATTGCAAACTAAGGTAAAGAAACAAAAGTCCTCACAACCGGGCCAATAGGTAAGATCATGATAAACAGAGTAAAGATTGAAGTTCTCAAATTTTTCACCTTGCTTGGATCCATCAATCCTCTTAGAAGAAGCAATCATGTCATTGAGAATGAGGGAGAGTGTGGCATAGAGACCCAAAGCCCATCTGTAGGCATCTGGACATCGCGTTACAGAAGGGTCCGGGGGATGAGACGAGCCAGTCAAGGTATAGTACAGTACCAATGAAACATACAACTTTCCTCTAGTTCTTTAATGCTTCCTCCACTCCCACCCCCCACTATCATGATTTCAGTTAGACCAGAGCATGTACACTGGTACAGATAAGAGCTGAAAACACAGGGAATCCAGGACAGATAAATCCCTCAGGACCAGTAAGGAGAGTAACAATACCAAGAGGGTAAGGGAAAGGTGGGGGGAGAAAGCGAGAACTGATCACAATGATCTACATATAACCCCTTCCCTGGGGGACCGACAACAGAAAAGTGGGTGGTCAGTGTAAGACATGAAAAAATAAAAATAACTTATAAATTATCAAGGGTTCCTAAGGGAGGGAGGGTGGGGAAGGGTGGGAATAAAAATGAGGAGCTGATACCAAGGGCTAAAGCAGAAAGCAAATGTTTTGAGAATGATGATGACAACAATGTACAAATGTGCTTGACACAATGGATGGATGGATGGATGGATGGATGGATGGATGGATGGATGGATGGATGGATGGTGATAAGAATAGTAAGAACCCCCAATAAAATGATAAAAGAAGAAGAAGCAATCAAGAGATGAAATGACACATTGGGTAGATGTGCTGCACCAGACTTGTTAAAGTGTTGAAAAGCCAGGATGTTAAAGACTGGGGTGAACCTGACCCGTGTCTCGGTGTTTTCAGTCATCTCATATGCATATTGAAGTTGGCAGTGAACAGGGAAGCTCTGAGAAGCATCAATGCATTTGAATTGCCATGCTGGTGAGGGATGTTGAGGGTACTGTGGACTGTGAAAAGAACACACAGATCTCTTTTGGAGGAAGTAGCGCCAAACTGCTCCTTTGAAGCAAGGATGACTAGGCTTTGTCTCATGGTCTTTGGATATGCTACCAGGAGAGATCAGTCCCTGAAAAAAAACCATGCACACACACACACACACCCCCAAAAAACCCCATTATATTTGATAAAGCAGAGGGATAGAGAAAAAAAGGAAATTCTTCAAGAAGCTGAATTGACAGGTCAACCACAATAATGAGCTCAAGCATTGTAATTGTGTGAATGGCACAGGGCTGGGCAATGCTTTGTTCAGTTGTACGTAGGGTCTCTGTGGGTCAGGGCCACCTTGACAGCACTTAACAATGGCAACTCTTCAGTAGGAATCTCTAGGTGGTACAAATAGCTAAAGCACTCGCTGCTAACCCGAAGGCTGGAGGTTCGAGTTCACCCTGAGAAACCTTGGAAGAAAGATCAGTCCGCAAAACTCTGTGGAACGCACTTCTAATCTAACTCCTGTGGGTTTGCCAAGAATCCAGATCTATTGGCGTGTGGCTTTGTTTTTCCTTCAGCAGTAGTAGTTGGCTTGTGGAGGCCCAAAATCAAGACTAGATTTCTCAGCCTTCTTTGCAGATAGGTAAGGTCATGAAACTTCTTTAAGGACAATGAGACTAAGGTGGAAGTTTCCCATCAGCTTTTTGCCTTTCTGCCTTGGAATCCCTGGGTTTCAAACCGCCAATCTTTAGGTTAATATTCAAGTGCAACTAGCAACAAAAATGCAAATGAATTACTCTGATATCTTAAAATATAACCTTTTCAGAGGCATGTTTTATCGAGTTTGAATTATCCCAACAAACTGTAAATAGACCACGAGCTCATCAAGTAGAATAATGATTTTTTAATTGAAATAAATTAAGACCTTTTTACACAGCTAAATAGATATCTAACTCTGTTTTCTAGGAATAAAAATGAGGGAAGAATACTAAGCAGAAGCCAATTAGATGTACTGAGAAAAAAATCAAATTGAATTTGTTGTTTCTAGCCTAACTAAGGAGCTCAATACACTGATAGATTTTTCCTGTGTATCAGTCAGGGTCCTGTTGGGAACCAGATGGCACACGTAAACTGGGTAATGTGAGGCGTGTTAAAGAGACTAACACAGGTGTGAGCAGGGTAGGGAAATCAGTAAGAAATAGTGTAATGTCCCAGGGAGAGCACAGAGGGGACAAGGGAGGAAGGATGGTTCGCATATGGAGCCTTTGACAGGGTTGTGGCTTGGAAAGAGAAAAACTCCACCCCGGGCATCTCCATGGAGAGATTCTCAGGGATGAGGACACCAACCTCATTGCCACTGTCTGTCTTCTGGCCAAGCCCCCATCCATAGACCCCAATCTGCCGTGAGAAAGCAGAGCAGGGTGGGGCAGGGGAAAGAAAGCAAGAGAAGAGGCCATTTGTGTTTTAGGTTCCAGTTAATGGACTGTTAAATTAATGAAAAATAATGTGCTCTGCTGGGAACTCCTGGGAGGCCTTCAGCTCATTGTAACCTGCTAAGGACAAAGGATTATATCGCACCCGCGGTTGTTTTCTAAAAGCTGTGGGAAGGACACTTTTGGAATGTCCTAGTCTTGAAATAAACTAGTCTGGTACTATCCTGGGTATAAGTATGGAAGGTCAAATTTAGTGAATGAAAACACACAGAAAATTGGATATCAGGGTAAAAAAAGTGGGTACTTGTTTTCATCAACTATACGACTGGCTTTTAAAATACAGCTTTGTGTCTCTCACTGCCATTGAATCAATGCTGACACAAGAAGCCCTGTAGGACTGGCTAGAACTGCCCCTGTGAGTTTCTGAGACTTTAACTCTTTGTGGGAGTAGAACGCCCTGCCTTTCTGCCTTGGAGCTGTTGCCATCTGCAGATGGCAGTCCAGTGCGTGACCATTATACCACCGGGGCTCCTTACACATAGTGTGATCACCCTTCATTTATTTATAAAGTGTCATTCTAGCAGACTAAAAATTAATTTCTGAAATCTTGAAAATGTATTTACAAAATCTGGAGATCATCTACAACACTATGTATCTGGAAGCCCCCTGAAAAGATGGTTAATGTACAATCTGTTATCCCATGGCTAGAGTTCAAGTGCACCCAGAAATATCAAAGAGGAAAAGCATAATTATCTTCTTTGGAAAGGTCACACCCTGAAAACCTTACAGAGAACAATTCTGTCTTACATATGGGGTTGCCCTCCGCAGGAGTTGGCTCAGCAGTAACTACTGGTTTCATGTGTCCAGAGGAGGACAAAGGAGGCCATGATAAAGAGGACCTTTTAGATCATTGCACTGTCAAATTTCATCTTAACATTTACATGTGATTATCTGACATTCTCTTTATTTTAGGAAAACATATTGGCACATAATCCACACATCATGCAACTTAATAGTTCAAGCATGTGAGAAGGGTTGTGCAATAATTACCACAATTAATTTCAGAATATATTCTTCTTTCTTGTACTCATTATTAGTTCCCCATTTCTTGTCAACCTCCCTTGCCATACCCCATACACCTCATATAGTTACTTGTCTCTATAGATTCACATATCTTGGGTTTCATATACAGAAAAACATACAAAACAAAGCAAAAACTAACAAGAATAACAAAGTAAAACAGAGAAAACCCTCAATAGAAAAAAAGCAGAAAATATTAAAAACTAGAACCAATTTAAAATGGGTCACGAGAGAACAAATGATAAAGTGTCAAATTTTAACCTAATTACATCTGCCATTATCCACTTTCCAATGCACTCTGCAGGACAGCAAATCTATTCACATTACGAAAGACAATCCATGTCTATTTCCCCTTCATTTTTTTAAACTAACACAAACGTTAAGTGTGTCCAACTAGGGGTCAAGTCAGATGTACACATCAACCTAACTATATCTACTATAATCGTCTCTACAAAACTCTCTGTCTGAAAACAAGGCTATTCACATCCCTCGGCTGTAGGCAGAAGGGAGTCGTCCTCATAAGCTTAATCTTACGTGTGGACCCTGTCCGTGGATTTGGGGCTTCCCCTGCCATCCATACCCTTCGACAAACCAAGTGTTCACACTTAGCCTCTACTGCCATTCCCTTCTCCAGATTTAGATCTTATTATTTACACTCCTTTGATCCCCAGCGGTTTGTGTGCTTCTTCTATGTAGACTTTATTGACACAGCAACTTAGATGGTTGCTTGTTGCAAGACAATCCTTTACAACCCCAGATCCTAATTTTTCTGATAGTTGGGCTCCATCTAGTTTCTTCACCACACTTTGCTATAGCACTCACTCATATCTTCAGTGATCTCTTTATGAGGTCACTGGACCATGTCATAAGAACTAGTTTTTCATATCTTGGGAATAGAACTAAGTGTGATCCCCAAATCCATTCATATATCTGTAATTTATAGGTGTCTCTGGTCCACCTTATAGACATCATTATCATTTTCTATTACAGAACATAAGGTAATTTTATTGATAGTATCATTAAGTTAGGGAATTGTACAGCATTTTAAACACAGCTGAGAAGAGGAGATTATACAAATATAGGCCTGCTGTGAACCAAAATACATGTATTGTTCACTTGTACAGATTAGACTCTTAAGTGATTGGACAATGTTTACATAAAAAATGAGGGTTGGTGGTAAGGCAAAAGTTTCAATAACATTCACTGACCATGGCAGAAGCAGACTTACCAGAATAATGCATATCATGATAAAGCAAGGGGGACATTGAAATGGTAAGTATATGGTAGCCTCACCCACCATTCACTTGGCACCCACAAGATGAGATCTGAACCAAACTCCATCTCACATTTTCTTATCTAGTTCCTTTTTGACCGCAGACCTCAAGAAATGCTAGTGCCTTGATAACAGGAAATTTGTCTGTCTTATCTGTGAGTCCTAAAGTCAAACCAATTGCTTTTGCATTGATTCAAATTCATGGAGACCTTGTGTAACAGAGGAGAACTGCTCCACAGTTTTCAATGGCAGATTTTTCAGAAGGTCACCAGAGCTTCTCTCTACGTTACCTCTGAGTAGACTTGAACCATCAACCTTTTTTTTTTCATGAATGAGTGCTTAACTATGTTACTAAATGAATTTGCAGCAAGTAAGTGGAGATTGAAGTGTTTGTTTTGTGAGGCACGGTTTTCCCACAATCTCTGCCTTTTTCTTCACTCCTGTGCTAGTCAAGACTCTTGTTTATGGAGAAGTGAAAATGCAATTCCATCTGCTTTCAACAAAGGAAGATTATTTATTCACCCAATGTGGCTGGAACATCCGAGCATCCCATACATCTTCTCAGTCGCTTCCATTTGATTTCCTTCAGTCTTTGCAGCCAAGTCCTCCTTTCAAACCCAGGCTTCCCTTCCATAACCCTGAGTCCTCACAAAAGAGAACCCATCTTCTGAAATGTTAGCATAATTGCCATTCTCTTTGCTTCCCTTGGCCAGAATTGGTTATGTGCTCATCCTTAGGAGGACTTTAGTTTTACCTTTAACTCTATAAAAGTTGGAGGTCATGAGAAACTTTTGAGACATGATCTCTATCAGTATTAAAAGAATCACCATGGAAAGAGTGGAAAAACTTGGACGTCCAGGCAGGAAGTACCATGGCCAGCAGATGAGCCAAAGTGGTAACTGTGGTCAGGATTCTGGCTGCGTGAGTCCTGAGAAGGGGTTGGGACATAGAGGTTGAAGGCAAGACAAGATGCTAGGAAAGAAAAGGCGAGTCAAGGACGAGAATTTCAGTTGCATACCTGGAAGGAAGATCTGCCTTTAACTGCGAGGAAGCAAGAGGGATGGGAAGATGAGAGACATGAGACATAACTTGACATCAAAAAACATGTGATTTGGAGTTGACAAGGTAAATCCGAACTGGAAGTCTCAGTGTCTGACAGAAAAGTGTCAGGGACCAAAACTGAGGCCTGGAGTCTGACACTTTTTTTTGGTGAAGAAGATGAGCAACAATGAGCAGCGGAGATTGGGAGAAATCAGCAGGCAAGAGGGAGCTTCATCGATACTGGTTTCCCTAATGCCACTGGAGTAACAGAGTGAGGAAGTGAGACGCATCAAGGTATTATATTGTTTGTAGTGGTTTTAGAATAGTTTATTTACAATAGAGTATTGAAAAGAGGTCATGCTTAGTTTATACTTTTAGAAATTTAGATTAAAACCTCTAATATGCTTAAGATACTCCAGGTACATTGTAAAATGCCTACTATATGTTATTATTATTATTTTCACACTCCTGATGGCAGGGATAAAGGTGACTTGTCAATGTCATGGCTCAGATTTCCAGATACTACAGTGACATACATTTTGACTGTGTAATTTGGTTCTACATATCCACTGTAAACAATTATGGTGAAGTGAAATTGCTTGATATGACTCCTCTATCCACAGTCTTTGGGACTAACTCAGAGATTGGTTAGTTTGACCATTCCTCATGGTACAAGAATGTCATCACCGAAGCAGGTACTGAGGGGATCCTGTGAGCATCCAGAAAGAGGAGGGTATGTGAGATCTTTGCCTAAAGTTGCAGGGGCAGCAGAGACACTAAAAGTGACAGCACTTCTAAAATCATGAAACCATATAAGAGCCATACTGACATCATGAAGCATTATAATGGCCTTCTCAGCTGACCCAAACCCCAAACTCACTGCCGTGAAGTTAATTAAAATTCATAGCAACTCTAGAGGACAAGGTAGAATTTCAAGTTTCTGAGACTATAACTCATTTACGGGCATAGAAAACCTTATCTTTCTCCCATGGAGTAGCTAGTGGATTTGAACTGCTAGCCTTGTGGTTCGTAGCCCAATGCATAACCATCAAGCAAAGACCAATGGTCCATGTGGCTGTGATGTGGAGGAATAAAAGACTGTGCCACAGTCAATGTGTTCTGATCATGACTTGTGGTAATCTGTTAATCTCCCTAAAAATAAAACAAAACCATAATCCTAAGTATTGTCTGTGAGTTCTGGGTAGTAGTTGCAATGGATTATCAAACCCAGGAGGGCCGTCACATGTAGATCGCTGCGGAAGCAACAATCAGCGACAGAACAGGATAGAGAAGAGTGAAGGACAGAGGTACATTAGCCCTCTGCTTGTGGCAATTGGCCTCGGCTAGTGTTAGATTCTCTTTCTCCCTGCTGAAGCTACAGGTCAGATGGAGCTGCCAAATTTTGTCCTCAGTAATCTAAAGCATTTCAAGAGAACAGTGAATGTTTTAATGTTGCCTATAAATTCATCATCTGCTTACACCCACTGGAGATGTGAGAGCTATAGTTACTTGAAGTCTTATTCTCATTTCTTCTGAGCATATATTGCAGAGCAGAAGCTCTGGGTTATAAGGTTATTCTGTGTGTGGCTTTTTGAGGAACTACCAAACTTCTTGCCAGAATAACTACATCAATTTACATTCCCACTGGTTGTGGATAAGGATTTCAATTTCTCTACATCCTTGACAACACCCAACATCTGCTTTGTCCATTTTTCTGATAATAGCGTACAACCGCAGTGGAATCTCACTGTGGTTGTTTTGTATTTCCCTAAAAATTCATGATGAAAGTGGAAGGAATAAACAGTCACTGTAATAAAAAGAATGGTTCACTATTCAACCATTTCAAGAGGTGCCAGGCACCTGATCAGGAACTGATGGTGCTGAAGGAAGAAGTCAAAGCTTTCCTGAAGGCATTAGCCACAAGCAAGCTCCAGGAGTGATGGAATGTCAATCAACATGTTTGAGCAAATGGATAGTGCACTGGGAAGGCTCACGCGTCTGTGGTGAGAACCTGGAAGACAACTACCTGGTCCAGTGACTGACCGACATCCACATTTATATCATCCCAAAGAAAGATAACCCAAGAGAATGTGGAAATTATCCAATGACTTTATTTATATTAATATCACGTGCAAGCAAAAATTTGCCAAAGATAATTCACAAACAACTGCAGCAGTAAGTCAACAGAGAGCTGCCAAAATTCCCAGCTGGATTCAGAAAGTGGCATGGAGTGAGGAATATGATTGCTGATGTCAGAAGAATCTTGGCTCAAAGCAAAGAATACCAGAAAGTTATTTAAGGATTTCCTGTCTATACAAAGATATTAGACTTCCTGGATCATAATGAACTATAGATAAAATTTCAAAAAATGAGTATTTCAGAGCACTTGAAGAAGAGCCCTGGTGGAATAGTTGGTTACACATTAGGCTTCTAACTGCAAGATCAACAGTTCAAAACCACCAGCCACTCCACTACAGAAAGGTGGCTTTCTAATCCCATAAAGAGTTATAATCTTAGAAACCCACCGAGGCAGTTCTACCTGCCCTGTAAGGTCACTGTGAGTCAGATTTGACTGCAGCTTTCAGGATAGATTGCAACTCAGTGTAGACAAGAAAAATATGCTCACAATTGGACAAGAAGACAACCAACATCATGATAAACAAAGAAAATATTGAAGTAGCCCAGGATTTCAAATCACTTGAATTCACAATCAATATTCATGGGAAGCAGCAGCCAAGAAATGGAATGATATAAAACTCTTTAAGGTTTTAAAGAGTAAAGATGTAGCTTTGAAAATTGAGGTACACTTAACTCAAGCCATGGTATTTTAATCACTTCATGTGTGTCAAATCTGGACAAAGAATAAGGAGACTGAAGAGGAATGGATGCATTTGAATTATGATGTTAATGAGTAATACTGAAAGTTGGGTGAACTGCCCGAAAAACAAATAATCCTCCCTTGGACTAAGTACAGTTAAAATGTTCCTTAGAAGTGAGGATGGCAAGACTTCATTTCACATACTTTGGGTAAGATATGAAGAGAGACTGATCCCTAGAAAAAACATTATGCTTGAAGAAGTAGAGCATTGGTGTGGAAAAAGGAAGGCCCTCCATGAGATGGACTGCTAAAACTAAAGTAAATACAATATATATATTAATACAAATAAATAAACATAAAAACAATATAGGAGGTCTTTCATTACCAGACTTTAAAACAATTATATAGCCTGGTACTGGTATAATGATAGATATGAAGATCAATGGATTAGAATTGAGATCCTAGAAATACAACCAAGCATTTTATATATAGGACTCAAAAATATTAAATGAGGAAAAGATAGCCTTTTGAATAGACACTGCTGGGAAAAAAATGGCCCTTCACCTACAAAAGAATGAAACAGGATCCATACCTCACACCACATACAAAAATGAACTCAAGATGGATCAAAGACCTAAGTAAGCCCCACAGCCATAAAGACCATCAACATAAAATAGGGACAAACTTGTGGCATAAAGATACTACTGAACATAACAAATAAAAAATCACACTATAGAAGACAACAATAAATGAACTTTCAAAAGTATGACATGTATATACAACAAAAGATTTCATCAAAAAATTAAAAGAGAATTCACACATTTGGAAAAAAGTATTTAGTTATGATACATTAGAAAAAAAATTCTTATTGAGCCTGGTGGGGGGGTTGATCAATTATAATGCAGCCAAGTGGAATTACTGAGAACTGAGTGAAGGGTGAACATGGTAGTGGGGCAGGATGAAAGTAAAAAGAAAGAGAGGGAAGAAATAGGAGCAAAAGCCATATATATAAGTATAATTATAGGTGTGTACAAAGGTAAATATATTGATATAAAAAGATCAGGGTATTGATCTGTATATATGTTCAATTATTAAGGTAGCAGACAGACTTTGGGCTCCTACTTAAGTCTTCCCTCAACACAAGAACACTTTGTTCTAAGATCCTGGCATTCTGTGATACCTTCCCAACATGATCACTGAAGACAAAATGTGTGCATAAGAAAATGTGGTGGAGAAAGCTGATGGTACCTGGCTATTAGAATATATAGCATTTGGGGTCTTAAAGGTATGAAGTTAAACAAGCAGCCAACTAGCAGGGAAGAAACCAAACCCACATGGAAGCATACCATCCTATATGATCACAAGATGTCCAAGGAATCTGTTTTCAGAAGATCAAAAACAAACAATTGTATCTATGTGAAGAAGGGGGTTCACTCAGATCATTATTGAGATTGGAGAGGTAAGGAATTGGGAGGATTGTTAAGGCTGTGGCCTTTCTCTCTCTCTCTCTATTGATTTTTCTCTTTTTAAACAATTTTTTTATTTAGGTTTCTAAAGTGGCATATTCTGTGTAGTTGCATAGCCCATCTCAACAAATACACACCCTGTGGGACAGTTCCACCTGTTTCATGGGGTCACCCTGAGAGGGAATCAACGAGAGGCCTGCTCCTGCACCAGTGCTTCATTCTTTGTCCAGTGGGTCACTGTGAGTTGGAAACAACTTAAGGATACCGAACAACTGTAATTACTGAAAGATATATGATGGCGCATTGGTGATTAAAGCATTCAGCTCCTAACTGTAAAGTATGAAGTTTGAACTGATCAGCTGTCCCAATGGAAAGACATGTGGCGATCTACTTAAATAAAGATTTACATACAGCCTTACAAACCTTCTGGGACAGCTCTACTTCTTCTATGAGGTCACTATGGGTCGGAATCAATTTGATGGCAACAGGTTTTGGGAACGGGAATGATTAATGACATAAGTATATTTTTGCAAGCTTATTGTCCATTTGTAGATTATCTTTGGAAAGTTTCTGTTCAAAATTTTCTTTCTTTACCAATTGAATGGTTTGTTGGCTTCATAGTTTTGAGTTTTAATCCTTCAATATGTAGTCTGGATACTCACCTTCTATCAAATAGAGGGTTATTAATATTTTATTTCATTCTGTGGGTTCTCTCTTCATTTTCTCAGAAAAGCTCTTTGATGCACTGAAGTTTCATTATTCATCCATAACGTAAAATAAAATCCTGAAACATGCTATAACAGGGAGGAACCTTGAAAAGTGTATGCTGAGTGAAGCAAATAAGTCACAAGACGACTAATACGATATTGACTCCACTTAAATGACTCCTTAGAATAGGCAAATAGACACTTAGAGACAGAACTCCGTGACAGGGTACATAAGAGGTATTGAATTTTTGTTCAGATGAATTAAAATGTTTTAAAATGGATAGTGATAATGATTGCGCAACATGGTGCATATAAATAATGCTATTGAATAGTACAATTAAAAGATAGCTTTAATGCTTTATATGAATTATACTACAATAATAAAACTAATATCACAATAGAAAACCAAATCCAGTACTTTTAAAAATTTTTGGTTTGTAATCACTGGTTCATATAAAACTAGTGGAACACAAATATTATCAAGCATGAGTCCTTCTTTCAGAAATGTGTCAGAGATGCTACATAACTTGCATCTTTTGACTACAGATCATACCCAAACCTTCTGTACTATACCATGGCTACACAAATCCACCTATCAAATTTCAGATAATTATAATTCAAAGTATAGAACACAAGCTTATATGGAACGTTTAGGTTAAACTTTTGTAAGAATATATGTATGCTAAACTATTGCTGCATGTCCATTCTGTCTATGGAATGAAGTATAAATAGGTTATAATTCATTTCCTCTCATTTCAACTTTTGCTTCTTAACACAATGGTGAAAAATTTGGACTGCAAGAGAAATTATTATGCCCAAACCAACATTTCCTTAAAGATATATAAGGACATGGTGATGGGAAAATAGAAATGAGAACTAGACAAGTATTGCAGCATCTTGCTAAAATCGAGTGAACTTAGGCAGATTTTAGGTATTATTGAGTTTAGCTAAGGCTCAAATAAGTTTGCAACGTCTTTTTCTGTTTATTTTATATCCATGTGTTATAAGGAAAATGTCAACTATTATGTTTAATGTTATTTTACTGAAGCTGAAAATAATGTAATTTTTAAGAGTTGCTTAATGTCCAGGAAGTTTTGGATTTTTGTTTTTAAGTGATACAAAGTCTTCCAATACCTCTGAATAAGCAAGTGGTGTTTTGCCAGCACAGAACAGAACTTGAACAGGGGGCAGATTGAGTTTGGTTCTAAACTTAGAGCACATGAATTTGAGCGACTGCCAAGCCTGCTGAAATGTGTTTTCTCCAATCTCCTTAAACTACAGGAGGATTTCAAAGAAAAGATTCTAACGCCTTCCATTGAAGGTTTTGTTTTAGCTTTTGTTGTGTTTTGTTTCAACCGCAGGCAATGTCCTAAATTTAAAACCATACATTGAATAAGCAAATGCCATGTATTATATCAGGTACTTGATTCAGTATGCTTCATTGTAGCTTATTTTTTTAAATGCTCTTGCAATATTTTGAAATCTATTATATTTCTCTTATTTAGATATAGAATAAATTATCTCTAACCATGACCTTTTGAAATTAATCTACCTTGGATAATTAAAGTTAAAGCTCGTAGTAGACCAGGGAAATATTTATGTAAGAAGAAAATATGTAATCAATAATGTTCCTAATTTCTAATCATACCAAAGAGTCCAGGATGATTCACTCGAGTCTTTAAGGGGGATGGGAAAGTATTAGAGAAATCAACAGATTGATCCAGACATATGGAAGGCATGGGAGATAAATGAGAGTGGGAGAAGGGAAGAAGGGACATTCAAAACAAGGTGCTATGTCGATCATTTCCCTCACTGCCAATAAACTGAAAAATATGTCATAGAGAATTCACCATTCAAATGGGATGACATTTAAATAATTCCTTTTGTTCATGTTTTTGAGACTTCTCTATAATTCATACAGCACTATGAATTATTTTGCATAATTCTATTTAATAAAACTTTTTCCACTTAATTTCAATTCTTGATGTTATGCATTACAAAGAGACTCAAAGAGGAACAAAGAGTTAACATCTTCCGAATAAATTACATTCATTCTTGTGAGAGGCAAGACTGATAATTGAGATCATGCTGAAAGGTGGGATTCTTGTTTCTAAATGTATTTATTAGCAATCATTTCAACTGCTTAAGGATCAGATTTCTATTTTCATCTCTGAAATTCCAATCATTGGTTGTTTTCACACTTCAATTATTTTTCTATTCAGGATGAAGTCAATATGTTCCAAAGATGATTTTTCCCATTGGTTTTGCTTCAGTTTAATGTCAATTAATTTTATTAATATTTGCATGCATGTATGTGTGTATGATGGGGCTTCAAAAAGTTCATAGAAAAATAAAAGAGAAAGAGAGTGGAATTTTTCTATGAACTTTTTGAACTCCCTGATGGTTCAAGAAATAAGAACTTTTAAAACTCCATCTCTCTTTTAACCTATCAAAGGAAGATTATAAAATCAGTATCATTTTCATGTTACTTAGCTGAATGATGAGTAGGGTCTTAGAATATTTTCCCAATTCATGTTAACCAGCTGTTGCATTGATGCCTACAATTGTAAGTTATGAGATGTCATTTCTCAAAGTTTTAAGATTGCTCCTCATATAAGGTCCACATGTGTCAGAATCAATTTGATGACAAGGAGGTTTGGGTGTGTTTTTTTTTCATAGTCATATGGAAGATATCCTGCATAAATTTCTTACTACAAGCAATTTAAGATATTTTAATATTTTAAAGATTTGACTTCTGGAAAGATTATTGGATAAACTCAATTAGAGGTCCCTAGCTGTCTGCTTCCAAGGAAGTGGTGGCTGAAAACCTATCCATTGCTTTGAAATACTGTCATATGGAAAGTCCTGATGGATAGAAGCGTAGCCTTGTCAGAGACTAAGAGTAGCGGAAGATGTGACCCAGGGTCCAGAAGGCACTTGAAATGCGAATCGACCATTGTGACAAGAATGGAGGAAAGCCTGAGATTTGTTGATGAGATGCAATTCAAAATGAGAAGAAACAACTGCAAAAAATTCTAATAATCAGAACTTGGAATGTATGCAATATGAATCTAGGAAAATTGGAAGCTTTTAAAATGAAATGAAACTCATCAAGATTGATATCCTAGTACGAGGAAATGGATTGCTATCTACCATTTGGAATCATTTTGAACCATTTATTATGCTGCAAATGGCACAATTATGAGCATTGGTGCTACATTTACCATCAAAAAGGACATTTCAAATTGAAACCTATTTGAGCCAAAATACACCTTGAGTCCATCCCACCTAAATTATGAGAACATCTAAAGAACTGATTTCCTGAACACAAACGACTACTTAGTTGTAGGAGGATAACAAGAACATCAGACATGAAGAAAGCAAATGGAAGTTAATACAGGAAAGAAAGAAGAGACCAAAGTAGATCTCAGAGGAGGCTCTGAACCTTGCTGTTAATCACAGAGTAACCAACGCAAAGGAAAGAAATAAAAAGAAAAGAATGTTTTAAAACTAATTACAGTAGCAATTGTACAATAGTGCATGAAAAGAAGACAAAGTAAAATGTAATAAAGAAATGTGCAAAGACTTAAGGTTATAAACCAAAAAGGTTGAACACGCTCAGCATATCTTAAACTAAACGAACTGAAGAAATAATTCAAGCCTTGAGATGAAATCTTGAAATATTCAATAGGTGAAATATTGATGCAGGAAGCATCAAAAGGAGATACAAAGCATATACCAAAGTGTAAGATATGAAAAAATAATAATTTATAAGTTTTCAAGGGTTCATGGTGGAGGGGAGAATGAGGAGGGAGAGGGGACAATAAGGAGCTGATGCCAAGGGTTTAAGTGGAGAGCAAATGTTTTGAGAATGATGAGCGCAATAAATGTACAAATGTGCTTTACACAACTGATATATGTACGGATTGTGTTAAGAGTTGTATGAGCCCCCAATAAAATGGTTTTTTTTAAAGAAGATACCGACGTCACTGTACCAAAAAGAACTAGTTGACATCCCATCACTTAAGGTAGTGGCCCATAATAAAAAACTAATGGTACTGAATGAAGAAGTTCAAGGAGCACTGAAAGCATTTGCCACAAATGAAGTTCCAGTCATTGATATAATATGAATTGAAATGTTTCCTCAAACGCACGAAGCACGGGAAGCATTTACTCATCTATGCCAGGAAAGCTGGAAGGCAGCTACTTGCTGAACTGACTGAAAGAGATGCATATTTGCACTGATTCCAAAGAAAGATTACCCAAGAGAATGCTCAAATTATAGAAAAATATCATTAATATCACATGCAATTAAATTTTGCTAAAGATCATCCAACAAAGTTTGCAGATTCCAGAGGTTCCAGCCAGATTCAGAAGAGGTTGTGTAACAAGGAATATCATTGCTGATGTCGGATGGATCTTGGCTGAAAGCAAAGAATACCAGAAAATGTTTACTTGTGTTTCATAGACCATGCAAAAGCCGTCAACTGTGTGGATCCAACCAAACTATGGATAACCTAGAGAAGAATGGGGCTTCCAAAACTCTTTATTGTGTTCCTGTGGAACTTGTATATTTATTAAGAGAGAGTTGGACACATAGAACAAGGAAATACTGCTGGCTTAAAATCAGAAAAGTTGTTAGGGGTATCTTCTCACAAGACTTATTTAACCTCTATGTTGAGCAAATCATCAAAGAAGATGGATTGTATGAAGCAGATGTAGCATCAGGCTTGAAGGAATGCTTATTAACAACCTGTGATGCGCACTGTGGTAGTTACATAATCTGGTATCAACTTGTGAAAGAGTGGAGTCTAGCCTGTTAATCATGTTGCAGCTTGATGACCTCATTTGGAGGCGCCCTGAGATAAATAGCTCGCTGGATTCCAGCTATACACAGACTCTCTGCCTCATCTTCCTGCCGACAAGACACATGGCGCGACGCTAAAGTCCTAGAGGTGGAGAACCACATGAAGGCCCCGGCCAGCACTGACATGCTTCCGCTGTCACTGAATCCACAAGACTTTCCACCCACTCACCTGTGATCTTCTTGCATTCATTGTCATTGCATGTGTTTCGTGAGTCTGAAGAAGAAATTATAGATTGGTATCAGACATGTGGGCTAATATCAGACTTATGGACTTGATCTGAACTGGGCTGGGATATTTTCTCAATAGATAATTGTTATTTTACATAAAGCTCTTTCTTATACACATATGAGTGTCTACGAATTTGTTTCTCTGATCAACCCAGATTAATGCGTGCAGATAACACAACCTTGCTGGCTGAAAATAAGGAGGACTTGATGCACTTGCTGTTCAAGATCTAAGATTGCAGCCTTCGGTATGAATTACAGCTCAAGGTCAAGAAGACCCAAATACTCAAAAATGGACCAATGGATTGCATCATGATAATTGGAGAAAAGGTTGAAGTTGTCAAGGATTTTATCCTGCTTGAATTCACACTGGATACTCCCGGAAGCATCAGCTAAGAGCTCAAATGGCACGTTTCCTGGGGTAAATCTGATGCATAAGACCTCTTTAGTGCTTAAGGCTGGGAGATTCCGTTCAGGACTAAGGTGTGCCTGACTCAAGCCTGATTTGCATGTGGAATTGGACATTGAATAAGAAAGATGGAAGAATAATCCATGGATTTGAATTGGGGTTCTGGTGAAGAATATTGAAAGTACCATGAACTTCCAAAAAGTCAATAACGTTGTCTTGGAGAAAGAACAGTTAGTGCTCCTTAAAGACAAGGAGGGCAAGACTCCATCTTACTTACTGTGGACATGCTATCCAGAGGGAGCAGTCTCTGGAAAGGACATCATGCTTACTAATGTAAAGGACAGCGTGAAAGAGGAAGACCTTCAATGAGATGGATTGACAAAGTGGCTGAAACAGTGGGTGGAAGCACAGAAACAATTCTGAGGATTGGCCCAGAACCAGGACCTGTTTGGTTGCGTTCTGCTGGACTCCATTTGATGGCACCAGCCAACACTGTTTTTCACATACATGTGTATGTATGTGCATAGTAAAAATATATACATGTGTATGTGTGTGTGCATGTGCATAGTAAAAATATATACATGTGTATGTGTGTGTGTGCATGTACATAGTAAAAACCTTTGTTTTCTCCCCTCCGTATTGCATTACTTATCATAAAACATAAGCTGTAAACAGAGGTAGTATGTATTTGGTTGTACATGTTAGTTTCATCATGCTATTCACTGCCATTAATCTGAAGCCCATTCATAACAACCCAAGAGGACAGAGCACACTGCCCTTATGGTTGCTCCCAAACTATAATACTTTATGAGTGTAGAAAAACTCATATTTCTCCTGTGGAGTGGCTTGTAGTTTTGAATTGCTGACCTTGCATTAGACTTTGAGGCCAGGGTGTGGCACCTCATCAGACTCGACCAGAAAACACTCCTAAGGGTCAACAAGATTCGAAGACGGTCGGTGGCTTCTGTTTTAGTTAGTTCTTTTTCATTACCTTGTAAACCAAATCTGAAGCAAAGTTTCATCAATAATGATATAATGACCTGTTATGATTGTAAAGTTCTCTCTATATTTTTCTAGGGTAGAATAAACAAAATCAAGCATACTGCCATCTAGTCTGCCTCAGGGTGACAGAACAGAACCACTCATTTGAGGTTCCAAAACTATCAATCTTTTCAGGACAAGAAAGTCAAATTCCCCACCCCCACCCCCCAGAAACGGCTGGTATTTTTGAACTGCTGACCTTGTGGTTAGCAGTCCTACTTGAAATCCATTACAAGCGTTGAACTACTGATTGCCAAGGTGATGTTCAAACTCACAAAACTGCTCTCTGGAAGAAAGACGAGGCTATCTGTCCCTGTAAACATGTATAACCTCAAAACCCCTCTAGAGAGTCAGTAAGAGTTGGAATCCACTCATTGACCATGGAACCCGTGGCTAAAAGAGACTCAAAATTCTAATTTAATGTATAGAGACACATTTACTAAGCGTCAACTAGGAAAAAGAAAAACCCAAAAAATATCTTCAGGATGAGGGAGACCATAAGCTAGAAACCATTTTAGTGTCCAAGGATTCACAGAAACTCAACGACTTAATCAGGATATTGAAAAGAAAGGAAACGCTCACAAAAATCTAGACTGGTGACACACCAATTGATTATACTTACAGGTAGGACTACAGAGCAGGACAGACGCCACCCCAAAAGTTTGTGGCTTGAACCCACTGAGAGGTACCTCAGAAAACAGGTCATGTCAATTTGCCTCTGGAAAATTCTCACCCTTAAATATGCTGTGGAGCCGTTCTACCCCGCATACCTGGGGGCGTCGTGTGTCAGAATCAAAGGGAAAGAAACTAACAACAACACAGATTCTACACAGACGGTTTAATTTAATTTCTAACCTTAGTTCTTTTTTCTTTCTTCTTTTTACCCTCTACTATATTGGCTCATATTGTTATAGGACATTCAGATGAGGCAATTAAAAATTTCATAAGATTTGAAGGAAAAAGACTGGTGCCTGGGTGAATCAGAGCCACATCTGAGGATAAATCTGCCTATTGAATTGCATTGCATGACATTTTTCCCCCATGACCTTTTAAATCTTTCTATTCTAGGACAGCTTGCATTCAAATAGATATACACAATCAATGCACACTTTGATATAAAAACCTGTGATGCTAATTTTGTGCATAAACACTTCAGAGACTATTTGAAAGGAATAACATTGACTTATGTGGTGGAAATTAAGACATTTCAAGTGTTCTGTTTTTATGATGAACAAATCTATTGACACCACCAGTTATTTTTCCTAAATTGAGAGATATCATTCAGATACATTATGTGTGTTGATTGGGTTTAAGGATTTTCTGTTCAAGAGGGTGGCACTCATTCATATTGGTGGTTAGAGTGAGCTTGGGAAAGTTATATATTGCCTCAAATGCAATTTATTTTCATAAGGAACTCTTTAAAAATGTTAACAAAATACAGGCACAAAGAATAGAACCAAAAAGACCCACAAAACCATTAAACACAACATTTACTAAGTATTTTGAATGGCTTGTATTTCTAACAATTACTTCTAAATGAACACTCTTTTATCTTTTATAATATGAAATATTTGAATTGCAACCAGGCTAATTGTCTTAATTGGGCTTTGTAGCAAGGACTAGAATTTCATGACTCGACTTCTCACTTAGTTGTTTTAGGCACCAAATGGTAGCTGGTTATACCTCCTTAGAATAAAAATTAAGCATTAAAGAAATGTCTCTACATAGAAGTAAAAGTTATAGGAGGTATTCATTCCCCCCTTGCATGAGAAAAAAAATTTTTTTAATCATATATGGGAATAAACTCATTCACTGCCTCTGAATCATGCTGACTCATAATGACTCTGTAGGACAGAGTAGGAATGTCCCCTGTAAGTTTCCATGACTGTAACTCTTTACAGATGTAAAGCTCTGTCTTCTGAGGGGCAGCTGATGGGTTCAAACTGCTGAACTTGTAGTTAGTGCCCCAATGCGAAACTACCATGCCACAACGGCTCCATGTAAATAAGAGGCCATCTAAATATAGTATGTAATAGTACCTTACAATAACTAATAAAAATCTAAAAATGCTAATTCACTGCCATTGAGCCAACGCCAATTCATTGTGACCCCATAAGCAGGGTAGAACAGCCCCTGTGCATTTCTGAGACTATAATTAATTATGGGAGTAGAAAGGGCCATTTTTCTCTCATCACTATGACTTATTACCTACTCTTAGTTATAGTAATACTTAGAGTAGTATAATAACAAATAGTAGATAATAACTTACAGTAACTGGTTACTTTATTAGCAGAAACTGATAAAAACCAACAGAGAGATTCATGGAATATGGGCATTGGATAACAAGCACAGTAAGATTTCTTCAATAACTATCCAAGAGAACCCACCAGGATAGAAATCGTGCACTATCTGAAAGCCTGGAAAACAACCTAAAATATAGATATATCATATTTTCTTTAAAATGGAGATCAGGAACACCTGCTGACTATTCACTCTTCATAGGCATCAAGGCCTTATCTATCCATCTATAAATCACATTTCTTTTTCTTGTTTCCTTATAATGAGTGTTATTAAAAATTTATCTTTTTTAAAGATTAAGTGTTTTTTAGCACAACCTTCTCCAGGGTTATCATCTCCTACAATGCCTAAGAAAGTGTCAGTGCTTTTCTTTGATGCATAACATTCCATAGTATGAATATGCCAGAGATTGTTTATCCATTCCTCTATAATTGTGGGTTTGGGCTCTTTCCATGGTTTTGCTATTAAGGATATTGATGCAATAAACATAGGTGATGCCCCCAGAGATGGGGTAGGGATAGATTGTTGAGGAGAAGTGGGGAGTACTTGGGGGAGGAGAAACCACATATATGGAGGGTTTAACAGGATATTGTGTTGATTTCATTTCTTGAGATGGGCTGTATAATACATATAGTATGTTTCTTTAAAATAATAATAAAATCCCTCCAGACTCCTTCTTCCTCAAACCTAAACAGTGGTCTTAGTTGCTTTAAAAAATGGAGGAAAGTAAAATTGAAATGGAGTTGGAGTCTTTAATGAGATATAAGTTCATCCCAAGCAAATATAAATATATAGCTATATTGGATTTGAAAATAAAAAGGAATAATTTTTAAGACAAAGAAAATTCCAGAAAACTATTATAAAAAACAAAAGAGAACTACACAAATGGAAGAATATTTCATGTTCATGGATAGGAAGACATATTATGAAACTACTGATACTATCTAAACCAATCAATAAATTCAACACAGTTCTGATTCCAATTTTATTCTTTAAATAAATGCAAAAACTAATCACCAATTTCAAATAGAGAGAGAGTAGATTTGAATGAGCTATGAGCTCCTTAAAGAGAACAACGTAGGAGGTCTCACACTACCTATGACAAATCTGAAAACCTATTACAAAGCGACAGTAGTCAAAACATACTCCTACTGATACAATAACAGATATAGAGACCAATGGAACAGAATCAAAAGCCCAGAAATAAATGCATCCATCTTAGGCAACAAATTTTCAACAAAGTGTCAAAAAACATTAAATGAGAAAGAGCATCTTCAACAAATCGTGCTGGCAAAGTTGGATCTCCATCTGCAGAAGAATTAAACAGGACCCATCCCTTGACCAATGCACAAAAACTAACTCAAGATAGGTAAAATACAAACTGTAAATCCTAGAGTTATAAGAATAATCAGTGAAAAAAAAAACAAGACAAACTTAAGGGCCCTACTGCAGGGTATGTACATATTATCAAATATAACAAAGGAAACACACAGCAGAAAACAAAATAGATGATAGGGAGCTAGTAAAATAAGACATTTTTGTGCATCAGAAGCCTTCATCAAAAAAGCAAAGACAGAGTCCAGGGACTAGGAAAAAGTATTTAGCAACATAATGAACAATGAATTAATTAGTAAAATCTATAAAATTTGGCAACATCTCAATAAAAAATAATATCCAATTAAATGTTGAGCAAAATATATGCAATGACAGAATACCAAAAATTACAATAAAGTAATGAAGAAACATATGAAAAAAGGCTCATAATCCTTACTTAACTGGCAATTCAAATCAAAATAGTGATGAAAGATAACCTTATACCCACAAAGATAACTCAATTAAAAAGACAGAATTCAACAAATGCTGGAGAGAATGTGTGGAGATTTGGAGCTCTTACACACTGCTGGTGAGTTTGTAATGTGCAACCATTATGGAAAGTGATATGGGACTAATTAACACAAGGGAGAATATGCTATGTATATACACCAGAGAAACAAGAGACGCATCACAAACGATGTATGTTTCCACACGTTCACTGCAGCACAGGTCATAATAGCAGAAAGCTGGAAGTAGCTTAAATGCCTATCTGTAGAAGAACGGTTTTAAAAAGCTGGTACATGCACACAATGGAATACTGTGCATCCCTAAAAACAAGGATGGAACCATGAAGCACATCATGACATAGATAGAACTGGAAACAATTATGCTGAGTTAAAGGAGTCATTCACAAAATCACAAATATTAATGAGACTTCTACTCTTCAAAACACTATTATAGTAGAAAAACATCAAGACAAAAAAAAGCAACTGTTCTAAGGTCGTGTAATCTAATTTGGTCTCCCAAGCAATGAGTTGATATCCCTGGCTAATACTCATAATCCCCGCTTCACTCCCTCTTTGTACATCTTAATAATAACTTTGGCAGGGGAAGTCTCACGTGAGTTGGGGCCAATTTCTCTGTTTCAGAGAAAGGGAGAAGACCTACAACTTGGGTTTCCCTCAAACTCACCTGTAGCTCTTGAACTGCAAGATAAGGCTCCTCAGTGTGAGAAGGAAATGACTGCTCTCCCATGAATAGAGAACTGGTGGGCCCTGGACATTGGTTTCGAGTTCCTGCCTTCAGGGTAGTAAGGACTACCATACACTTATTACTTTAATGTATTCTTAGCTTAATTATGACATGTATTAATCCTGTAGGCATGTTTATGCCATTGTTAATGAATATTATTGAAAGTTTGTCGAATCGCCAACACTCATTGGTTGTGTAAATGGTGCTCAGTCATCTAAAATTTTGATCTGAACATATCAACAATTCATGTATTGCAGTTCATAGCCAGTCTTGTATAATTTCCATTTCTCAACAGTATTTTAAATTCTGCATCATTGGTTCAATTAATGACACTACAAATAAAAGTAATTTATGACTCAAAGGGATGATTAATAATGTTCTCCAATATAAAATGATAATGATATATTTTTAAGTGAACCATATGTATCATATATATATTCCATAGATGTAGATATATATATCTGACATATATATTTCATATGTGTGTCTGTTCCATATATATATATATATATATATATATCACATAAATGTAGGAATGGATTTGGGGTTCACACAAACCCCCCTCCCCCCAGAAGAATTCACTTCAGAAGACAGCACTGAAGCTATAGCTCAGGGAGAAGGACACTTCTGAACAGAGCACACCTGAGCAAATGAAAGGGGAGAAAGAGATCATGGAGCATATTCTGCCCCATCAAGCCCTGAGGACGCTATCCCTGCTCAGAGCAGCCAATGAACAGAGAGGACTATAGGGCCAGCCGCACTATAAGACACGATGTTCCTCACTGACTCATAGCACTATGGGGGACAACACTGGAGACACAGTGAGGGAATTGCGTCCGATCTGACTCCACCACACCAAGGCGAAACACTAAGGGTGAGCAAAAGAACAGCAAGGGAAGCAGAGCAACAAAGTCCCCAGAGAATACCAAATATAGACTTTGGGGTCAGAGCATGGCACCCCATCAGACTCGATGAGAAACCAATACTAAAGTTAACAAACAGACCTTGAACTATTTATAGACTTTTCTTCTTTTTTTTGGTCGTTGGTATTTTTTTGTTGCTTTGTTTTGCTCTGTCTTGTTTTTGTGCTTATTATTATCTCTGCATGTCTATCTATATAAGATAGGTGGGATAAACAATATGCAGGAGAAAACAACAGGACCAACAGTTAGTTCTGGGAGTACATGAGAGAGGGGAAGGCCGGGGAGAGGAAGTGAGTATTAATCATTAATCAATGACAAGAAAAGTGTAGGAGGCCTGGTAGGTCTTGATCAAGGGCAATGTAACCAAGAGTAATTACTGAAACCCAAATGAAGGCTGAACATTACAGTCGGACAAAAGGAAATAGAAGAAAGAACTAGGAGACAAAGGGCATTTATAGAGGTCTAAATACAGGCATGTACATATGTAAATATATTTTATATAATGATGGAGAAATAGATATGTGTGTATATATTTATAAGTTTAGTATTAAGGTAGCAGATAGACATTGGACCTCAACTCAAGTACTCCCTCAATGCAAGAACCCTTTGTTCTATTTACCTGGCATTCCATGATGCTCACCTTTCTGACATGATCACTGAAGACAAAGCAGGTGCATAAGCAACTGTGGTGAAGAAAACTGATGGTGCCCAGCTATCAAAATATATAGCATCTGGAGCCTTAAAGGAATGAAGATAAACAAGTGGCCATCTAGCTGAGAAGCAACAAAGCCCACATGGAAGAAGTACACCAGCATGTGTGATCACAAAGTTTCTATAGGATCAGGTATCAGGCATCAAAGAACAAAAAAAAAATCATATTGTTAAGTGAGGCGGAGTGGAGACCCAAAGCCCATCTGTAGACAACTGGGCATCCTTTTAAAGAAAGGTCTCGAGGAGGAGATGAGCCAGTCAGAGGGCAGCATAGCACTGATGAAATATATAACTTTCCTCTAGTTTTTTAATGCTTCCTCCCCCACCCACTCTCATGACCCGAAGTCTACCTTAAAAATCTGGCTAGACCAGAGCATGTACACAGGTACAGATAAGAGCTGGAAACACAGGGAATACAGGACAGATAAACCCTTCAGGGCCAATATTGAGAGTAGCTGTACCAGGAGGGGAAGGGGAAGGTGGGGACAGATAGGGGGAACCAATCACAATGATCTAACTATAGCCCCCTCCCAGGGATATGGACAACAGAAAAGTGGGTGAAGAGAGACATCAGTCAGTGTAAGATATGAAAAAAAAATTATAAATTATCAAGGGTTCATGAGGGAGGGTGGGGAAGGGAGAGGAAAATTAGAAGCTGATACCAAGGGCTCATGCAGAAAGAAACTATTTTGAAAATTATTATGGCAACGTGCTTGACACAATGGATGTATGTATTGATTATGATGGAGTTTTATGAGCCTCCAATAAAATGATTTTTTAAAAAGGACAAAAGAAAATATTTTGAAACTGATTGTGGTAGAAATTGTACAATACTTGATCTATTTGAATTCTAGAATGTTATGACATCTGTAAGAACTCCCAATAAATTGATTTTAAAAATTGATTGTGATGATGATTACACAACTCTTCATAATATGCTTAAACCATTGAAATGTAGGTGAATCACATGTTGATAACACTGTTTTGTTTTTCTTAAAGAAGGGTGTCAGGGGAAAAGAAGAAGGTCAACATGACGGATTGACATTACAACAAAGCCCGTAAGCAAAGCAATGGTTGTGAAGGTGGTGTTGGACTGAGCACTATTTCATTTGTTGAACCTAGGGCCACTATGAGTCAGAAACTGCCTGACGGCACCTAACAACATTTTCACTTTACTGGCTTGTATTCCAAAGACACAGGTATTAACTGGCAGTAACTTTATAACTGTAAAGGTGAGACTTTAGCAAAATACTAGAATTTTTCTCGATACAACTGCAGGTTTTTGTATAAACTGGCACTATTTGGCTATGCTTTTGTGCATCCTATTTTCCTTATAGTTCTTTGTTGTATCTTTGTTGAAAACCTGCTTTGGAAATAAAAATCCTCTAATATCTAGAATATATGTTTATATTTATAGTCATATGTTTCAAGTTAATCTGATAGAAATGGAAAGTGGATGCTCATATAGATAAGGGAAGATTGGTCGTGTGTTGATAATGGTTGACGTTGGATAAGTACATGGAGGTTCACAGTACTGCTATATCTACTCCTGTATATGCCTGAGTTTCCATTACAAATTTTTAAAATAAAAATCATTATTTGTATTATTTTTAAAAAGAATAAATATTATTACAAAAAAGTATATTACAGCTACATTGGTTACTAGAAAGAATTCACCAGAGATATAACTATTTACTTTTTAAATACAAGAAAAACAGAAAACAAAATAACTTCTGACTCACAACTTTGAGTGTACTGTATCAGATAAATAATAATAAATTTTAAATATTTATTACTTATCAAGTGATGAGCCCAATTTAGCTGTACTTCATGAGTAATTTTATTTTGATATCATTATAGCCTTTGAAGTATGGTCAAAATACAACTTAGAAAAGAGGGTAATGAGACATTATCTCACTTAAGTTGGGTGTGTTACTGAACTGGAAACGGGGAGTCCAGGACAGATGATTCCTTTAGGACCAGTGGTGAAAGTGGCAATACTGGGAGGGTTGTGGGAAGATGGGGTTGAAAGGAGGAACTGATTACAAGGATCTACATATAAGCCCCTCCCTGGGAGACAGACAACAGAAAAGTGGGTGAAGGGAGAAGTCGGACAGTGTAAGACATGACAAAATAATAATAATTTAGAAATTATCAAGGGTTCATGAGGGGAGTGAGTGGAAAAAATGAGGAGCTGATACCAAGGACTCAAATAGAAAACAAATGTTTTGAGAATGATGAGGTCAATAAATGTACAAATGTGCTTGACACAATGGATGTATGTATAGATTGTGATAAGAGTTGTACGAGCCCCCAATAAAATGGTTTTTTTAATAATAAAAAAGTAGGACATGTTATCAGAAAGGACAAAAACAAGGACATTATACTTTATAAGAGGGAGGATCATTGAGAAAGAGGAAGACTTTCAATAAGATGGACTTACATTAGAAAGAAAAAAACTAAAACACACAAAAAATTCACTGTCAGTGAGTAAATTCTGGCTCCAAGTCACCCTATAGGAGAGAACAGACATGCTCCTATGGATTTCCGACACTAAATCCTCGTGGCAGTAAAGAACATCCTTTTGCCCTATGGAGCAGCTGTAGCTTCAAACTGCTCACCTTGCAGTGAGCAGCCTGACCTGGAATCCACTACATCACTAGGGCTCTGTGAATTGACAGAAGGGCTTCAAAATGGGCTCACATACAAGTTGAATTGTGGGGATGAGACAGACCAGTGTTTTGTTTTGACAGCGTTTTGTTCTATTGTACGTGAAGTCATGACCAAACACAATGGCACTTATCTACAGCAAACACATAGCCTTCAAGGAATGATCATGATTGGTCCCATCGTATGAAGGAGCAGGATACAGAAGGGGGATATGAATCCAGGCACTCTGGCTCCAGTCCTGTAATTATATTGATTCCGCAGCCATCACATCCCATAAGCTCCACCACCCAGTTGATGCACCATCTTCTGCTAGGTGGGCCCTTTGTTAATGTGTTGCTGCCGCACAAGCACTTCTCTCTCGAGCGATCAGTGGACTCTTCTAAAACAACAGCCCTATCCGGTTCCTTTGCTTTCCTCAGAGCTCCCAGGGGCTTCTTGTCACACTCCAAACATCTGCAGGCTTCACCTTGGCCTTCCAATACGTGCTTTCAACCCCATCTTCCTGCTCCACTCACTCCGATTGTCTACTATTTCTTAGACCATTGTCTCATTGTGTCTTTGCACACGCTATCCTCTCTGCTTGGGTACTCATCTAGTGAAGAGACACGGAGCTGTCTCTCCCTTCACCTGTGGCACCTGCATAGGTTTTACCCTAAGTATACTAGGCAATTATACCGGAGCCCCTTCCATCACCAGTTATCTCCATTCTATACTTTCACTTTCTTTGCTGAATTTAATATTGCCTTGCGGAGCAGTTAAATTACTATATAGGGCTCTCCTAGCCATAGTCTTTCTAACTAAACAGTTGTGCCATTCTACTGGGTATAAAGTGAGCCATCACAGAGCAAGAACAGACTCTCGTGGCCACCAAGGGAGAAAAGCCTCAAACAAGTACATCCAAGATCCCTGGTGGAGAAGCAACAGCATTGGTAGCAGTGCTGATAGTACGAGACTGGCAATGAAGATGGGGAGTGGTGACACATTTCCTGACCCACAGAAAGAGTGAAGCTTGGTGGCTTTTCCCGGGGGACTGGCTTGACAAGTGGGGTGCCTTTGGGCCTTTCTTAGCACTACAAAGCTTTGCAACACTAGCCCAAGCAGCGCAGGAGGCCAGGGGGCGGGGGTTAGAGAGGTGGAGGGGTGGAAGACCAGGGGGAAAAAAACATGCCTATGAGCATGACTAAGAAGAAGCCCTGCAGACAAAAGCGCAGTAGACTGTAACGTGTGTATGTGTGTGTGTTTTGTTTTAGTATATTTAACTCATTGACATTCAGTGTTATTCCTGAAATATACAGGTGTGTTACAGTCATGCTGTGTTTCTATTTGGCTTCTTTTGCCTTTTTGTGGTTTCATTGGTGTCTTTCTTCCTCCTCTGGCTCAGTTTGTTTTCAGTGTTGTGTTGTCTTGCCTGATGCTCTGAGGTTTTTCTGCCATAGATGTTCTTTATAGTAACTGTTCTGATCCTGACTTGTAGCCTATTCTCTTGCTAAAAAGCCCCATTATCATGAGTATTGTCCCCGAGTTCTTTGTGGCAATGGATTATTAAAGCCAGCAGTAGAGTGCCAGGGGAGGCACTGATATTGTCAACAGGGTAAAGGAGATTGGGTGGTAGGAACAGGTCTGACACCTGCCTCCTAGAAATCACCTTTGGAAGGATTCCCCTTCCCCTAGTGAGGATGGAGGAGGTCAAAAATGACTCCCATGCTATTTTCTTATACCTGATAATCCTTTTTTAATTTGTTGATCTTTTTGAGATTGAAAAGTATTTCACCAGAGAAGGATAATGTATCAATCACCCACCAAGACCACGAAAAGTGACTGCAAAATAGTAGATTGAGTAAGCTAGCTGATCCAAGAGTAAAATTATCCTGAGCACCAAACCAGAAGCTCACTGTCACTGAGTTGATGCTGACTCATAGTAACCCTCTGGGACAAAGTAGAATGGCCTCTGAGCTTCCAAGACTGTAACTCTTTACAGGAATAGAAAGCCCTGTCTTTCTTCGAGTGGCTGATGGTTTTGAACTGCTGACCTTGCAGATAGCAGCCCAATGTATAATCACTATGTCACGTTATTATGTAAGATATTAAGAAATTATACTTACTAAAGATCAAAAGATGTGAACATTTAGAAGTCATTTATATAAACTGCACGTTTCTTTCTAAGAAATCTGTGTGCTTGACATTGTTTTAAATTTTGAATTGGCATAAATATTACAGAGTCCAACCAAGGAGAGTTCCCAATAGGGGCAATGGCTACAGAACCCATAGACCAATTAGAATTTACCTCCTTTCCTGGACTGGGTTTTCAACCTGAAGAAAGGCTAGATTTAATTCACAAGTTAAACAAATATTAAACTAGAAGAAGTGGGGTGGGGGTCAGACAGGGAATGATGATTAACACATGGCAATTCCCACCTAAAATCCTGAACTCAACTAAGAACTTAGTTAAAGATATATGTGTGTGTGTGTGTGTGTGTGTGTGTGTATTTAACTTGGAAACATTCTAATTCCCTTTATTTAAATTAGTAGCCTAGTCACATTTATTGATGGAAGATCTGAGCTATTGTCCCTACAGAACTGGGGCAGATTTTAACACAAATTTCACTTGGGAGTTTAGTTTTAATATAATTTTGTATCTATTTATTTACCTGGCAAATGATCAGATTTATATATCCCACCAGGAAGATAGCTCTATGTTTTCCTCGATGTAAGACACTCGTTTTCTAAGTACAAGTCCCAGTGCCAGTCTCTTGTAGGAGATACTCTAGTGAGCGCTATTTGGAATCCTTGCCTGTCAGTGCACACATCATCTTTTTCCACTCGGCATACCCATTACCCAAAATAGAAGGGGAAAAAAACTATTTATCATCTGAAAAATTAGTGTCAGAAAAACTGCTGTTCAATTTCTGAAAGATGGAAAATAGTGTTAAATGTTTTGACAGAGAACAAAATTCACAAACAAATGGAGGATTTGTGAATAACAACAAATTTTGGAGAAATGTTACAACCCAAAAATGTTCACCAGCTGCTAGGAAATCAAATTTCTGGAGTTTCCTGTGGATCATTTAGTTCCCCAACACAGTGATTACAAAACTCAATAGTCAATAGGGGCCCAAAAAAACATTAGGTTAGTCTAAATTAGTTATGTTAGGTTAAAGTGCTATTAACTGAAGTCTTACAAAAATGTACAGTGTTCAAATGTGGTCACTCATTGTCAAACGTGATTCATCGTGATCCCCTGAGCAACATACCGAAATGCTGTTGCGGTAAGTCCCGCCCCAGCTCCACGATCATTGCTATGCTCAAGTCCATTGTTGTAACCACTGTACATTCTGAGTAACTTTCAGCCAAGGGGAATAATCATAGGACATTGTATGAGGCTGTATGCTTTCATGGTCCATAGGGTTGCCGATGGCTATTTTCAGAAGTAATTTGCCAGGCCTATTTCCCTCCTCTGTCCTCATCTGAATATTACATGGACTCCTTACTCTGCTAGTATTTTAAATACTGGTAGCATAGTTTCCATCAACATTTTCATGAAATGTGCAAATACTTAAAAAGGGAAAACACACACACAGCATATCTTAAATTAACAGAACTGAAGAAAAAATCAAGTCATGCCTTGTTGTATTGAAAGATTCTATGGGGAATATATTGAATCATGCAGGAAGCACCAAAAGAAAATGGAGAGAATACATTAAGTCACAGAAGCAAAAAGAACTGGCTGGAATTCAACCATTGCAAAAGGTAGCATGTGAGCAAGAACCAATGATGGTGGGATATAAAAAGACTGTTCCCCAGCTTGTCTCCCCAGATATATATGTCAGACCTAGGACACTGCTTCCAACTTATGGAAAATGAATGTCAGGTGATCTCCCTGAAGACATCCAGAGCAAGCAGACATCATTGTTTATCCCACAATAAGTGGGGCTCACTCCCTGCTGTTAGGGACAGTGGGTTGCTTCCCCTGAAAGCTTAGACTAAATCAAGGGCAATCCAGGCTAGGCTGCCATCAGGAATCTAGGATCTGCAAATGTTTTCACATGTGTACCCTTAATCCCTCCTCTTCCTATTGCATGGACACCCCTAGATAGTCCCCTTCTCATTACTGTATTACCTATAATAAATCCAACCCCTTCCTGTGATGTATATCTTTTACCTGTAATCAGGGGGTTTGCATGTCCACAAAAGATATATAAGCCTTGGTTAGTAATAAATCGCTCTCTCTCCTGCCCTCTCGGCCCGCGCTGTGCACTGACCTGGCTATTGAGATCATGGCCGTCCAGGAGGTGAGCATGCTACCATGAAATGTCTCTGACTTCTTATTTTACCCTCTCTTCTATCTATATTATTCTCTATGACTTTACTATAATCTATCATATATATTTTTTAACCATACAATTGCGCTTACTGAACCTGTGACAGTGTGACAGACTGGCTTCCCCCACAAATGATACTGAAGGAAGACTTCCAAGCTGCACTGAAAGCATTAGCCATATCTGTCCTGGAAGATGTACAGCCAGAATGCTCCTTGGAAACAAGACTAGCAGGACTTCATCTTACGTGTTTTGGATGCATTGTGAGGAGAAACAAGTCCCTGAAAAAAATTACATTATTCTAGGTAAAGTAGTTGTTATGTGCCACAGACAGTTTTGCCTGATAGTGACCCTATATACAATAGAGCAAAACACTGCATGGTCATGTGCCAGCTTCCCTATTGTTCTTATGTTTGAGACCATGTTGCAGCCACTGTGCCAATTTATCTTGTCAAGGACCTTCCTCTTTTGCCGCCCCTCTGCTTTATCAAGCATGACATCCTTCTCCAGGGACAGTTTTCTCCTGACAACAAGTTCAAAGCATGTGCGACAATGTCTCGCCATCCTTGTCTCTAAGGAGCCTGGAGCTAATGTTCAGTGTAAACTTAATTCGGAAGGAAAACACAGCTGAGATATAATCACAGCTTCCATTTTGAATTGGTTGTCATTGTTGTGAGGCACCATGGAGTCCGCTGACAGCAGACGCAAACACTGCCTGAGCTGCGCCATCCATAAACTTGTTCTCATGTTGGAGTCCATTGCTGCAGCCAGTAGGTCAATCCATCTTGTCGAGGGGCTTCCACATTTTTGCAGATGCTGTATTGCAACCAAGCATGATGTCCTTGTCCAGGGACCGGTTCCTCCTTCCAGCAATCCAAAAGTACCTGTTGATTGCTGTACGAGATGCTATTCCGGTTGTGGGGTATCAACACCAGATAAGTGGACAGCTGAAGCTAGGAAATAAAGTGTGAAAAGAAGGTCCGAAGTAGATGAAGTCATAAATGGGGACAAAAGGCAGGGCTGGGGGAGGAAACCTAATGTCAAAATTGCCTTGCATATCTGACCAGAGAATGTTATGCCTATTGGGTGTGTGTCCAAAGATCTGGAGTTTCTTAAAAGGGGAAGCTTACATAACAGAATCATGATATACCCCATGATCAGTTCTCCCATGGTCTTGAAAGAGACCCCACACCATGCATAGGTAGGCCTTGGTTGAACTTTTTATACTAAAATTGCTGAAATCGTGTTATTGTTGCTGGGTGTTGTTGAATCCATTTCAAAGCACAGCACCTATGTGACAGTGTAAGACTCCCCCATGGGGTTCTCTGGGCTATAAGCTTTACAGAAGCAATTCACTAGTTGCTCTCCCATGGGACGACTGAGAAGGTGCAAATAATGGCAGAAACAAATGAACAAAAACAGGTAGATCTTGAAGAATTGTAGTAGCAAAGCAAAATCCTCCCAGTGGTCAGAATTCCAAGGGCATCTGGTTATTTATTTTTCTTAGAAGGAAAAATGGCCAGATACACAATTATATACCATTTCATGGACTGTGGTCAATGGTTTTCTTGGATCATAAGGGACTTAAAGAAACCATGATTTGGTATTGGTGAAAAAGAGGCATGGGGAAAAGTGTGTGGATAGACTTTTCTGAATAGGTCAAAAAAATGAAGATATTTGCTTCCTATGTGAATGCTCATGAAAGAGTGACCTCAACAGAGAAGGATTTTACCAGTCAAGTGGATAGGATGGCACCTTCTGTGAAAGCCAGTCATCCTCTGTCCTCATCTCTTTTCCCCTCACCAAGGCTGATTTGACTGACCACTGCTTAGTACCCCATCTAGCAGTGTCAGAAACTAACACTGAGTCCTCCAGAGAGCAACATGCCTTGGGGCGATCAGCCAACAATCTGGTTGAAGGTTGATTTGATTGGTTGCCTTCCATCATGGAAAAGACAATGTTTTGTTCTTAGTGGGGCAGACATTTAACTCTGGATTTTCCTTCCTTGCATACATTGCTTCTGCCAAAAGATATAGCATCTGGGGTCTTAAAGGTAAACAAGTGGTCATCTAGCTCAGAAGCAACAAAGCCCACATGGAAGAATCACACCTGCTTCTTGTTTGGGGGGGTTTGGTGAAATGGAAGATTATATGCAGGTTATATATATATGGTAGACTTTCAGAATACCTTATTCACCATGGTATTCAGAATACCATGATGGTGACGTCATGGCATTACACTCAGCAAGTAACAGATCAAAAGATTGTTGTCACCACAGTTAAAGAATAGTACTGGGCTCAGACACATGGAATTCATTGATTTTTATCACGTCCCTCACCGTAATGATAGAATGACCTTCTAAAGACACAGTCACAATGCTCACTAGGTAGCAATACTTTTCGGGAGTGAGGCATTGCTCTCCGTGAAGCCGCATGTGCTCCAAACCAACATCCAATAGATGATACTGCTTCTCCCAGAGCCAGAATACATTATTCTAGATGGAAAAGTGTGGAAAAGAGAGAACATCACATTTTGCAAGTGACACACATAAAATTTTTGCTACATGTACCTATGACCCCATAATCTGCAGGTATAGGTCTCTTAGTTACAAAGTGAGAAATGCCCACACCTGGAGAGCCAGCATTGATTTAATTGAACTAGAAGTTAAGAATTTCACCCAGCCAACTTAAACTCCTCCTGTCTCTGGATCAGCAGGCAAAAAAGGATCTGATGATCTTGCTTTGTCAACCTTCACCTGGGTAACAATTTTTAAAAGTTTGGGGTTTTTTTTTAAGGCAAAGAAAGGAGTTGCACTGTTGGCTAATGTGACTGATCCTTTTTGCCAAGGACAAATAATGTTGAAATTACACAACAGTGGTTAGAAAGAGTATGTTGGGAGTGCAAGAGAGACTTTAGGGCGTCTCAGCGCTACCATGTGCCACCATTAAACTCCAGTAGGTGATTTCCCAGTTGTAGCGTGACTACTAATGACCCAGAATCTCCCGGAAGGTAGGTTTCGGTGGCCCTCCTAGACAAAGAGCTATGGCCAGCAGAAGTGCTTTCCTGGAGTATAGGGCTAATGTGAGGCCTTGCGGAAGAAGGTACTTCTACATACAAGGGAGTTTCAAAAAGTTCATGCTATCTCTACAAAGTAGAGTTAAAGTGAATAAAGTAAAGCTTTGGGGCATATTTAACTATGAAATGAGAAAATTAGAAGAAATAGCTAAAGATATCCATTAGTAATCAAAAAGGAGACGTCATCAGAATGAATGGGATGCATAAAGATCTGTATCCTAGGCATTAATGAGCTTAAGTTGCCCATTAACTAAATGGTAATAACCATTTTTAATTAGACAATCATATGGTCTACTATGCCAAGAATGAAAAATTCAAAAACTGACGCCACATTCCTCACTAAAGAGAACATTTCAAGATCTTCTCTGAAGTACAACGCTGTCCATGACTGGAAAATATTCATAAGGCTACCAGGAAGTATAATTAATATGACCATTGTTCTAAGATGAGGTGAGAAAATGGAAGCTTTAGCCAACTTCTGCAGCCTGAAAATTGATCAAACATGCAACCAAGATGCGCTGGTAATTATTAGTGATAGAAATTCAAAAGTGGGAAATAAAGCAGGGCTGACAGTTGGAAATTATGGCCTTGGTGATAAAAATGACACCACATATCACAGAAAAGAAATTTGAACGTCCATGGCAAATATTTTTTCTACAACACAAACCGTAAATGTGCATGTAGACCTTGCCAGATGGACTACTGACTACATTTGTAGAAAGAGATGTTGGAGAAGCCCAATATCATCAGTCAGGAGACGGTCAATGTCAGAAGTTGGAACAATTGCTCACATGTGAGTTCAAGTTAAATCTGAAGAAAATTAAGATAAGTGCATTAGGGTTGAAATATAAGTTTGAATATCTCCTATCTGTATTAAGAGACCAGCTCAAATAATAGATTTAACACACTAACAATTGAAGGCCATACACATTTTGGAATAACATCAAGAACATCATACACAAAGAAAGTATGAAATCATTTAAAACACAAGAAATTAAAAAATACCACATTGGAATCAGGGGAGACTGTAAAACTTGCTTTTGAATTTAGAGAAGCCAGTGACCATTAGCCAAATGCATTAGCAAAAAACAAGGTTCTGGGAATTAATGGGATGCCCATTGAGATGGTTCAGCATGTTGAAGAAGCACTGCAAGCACACAGTTGTCTATGTCAAAAAATTTAGAAGACAGCTACTTGGCTAACTTCCCTTAAGAGATCCATATTTGTGCCATTCCAAAAAAAGTTGACCCAACAGAATGCTCAAATTATAGAATAATATCAGTGATATTTCACACAAGTAAAATTTTGCTTAAGATCGTCCAACAGTGGTTGCAGCAGTACATTTACAGGGAAATTCTAGAATTTAAGACTAGATTCAGAGAGGATGTGGAAGAAGGAATATCATTGTTAATGTCAGATGAATCTTGACTGACATCATGTAATACCAGAAGGATGTTTACTTGTGTTTCATAGACTATGTAAAGGCATTTGATTGTGTGCACCATAACAGAAAGTGGATAACCTTGAGAAGAATAGGGATTCTAAGACACCTCATTGTGATCCTGTGGAACTTGTACAAAGATCAAGAAGCAGTTGTGTGACCAGAACAAGGGAATACTGTATGGTTTAAAATCAAGAAAGTTGTTCATCAGGGTTGTATCCTCTCACCATACTTGTTCAAACCATATGCCAAGGAGAAAATTGGAGAAGCTGGATTATATGAAGAAGATGGTGGCATCAGGAGTGGAGGGAGACTGATTGACAACCTATGATACTCGGAAGACACAACCTTGCTTGCTAAAAGGGAGGAGGAATTGAAGCACCTGCTGATGAAGATCAAGGATTGTAGCCTTCAATATAGATTACAACCAGAAAGTAACATTATGAGAAATGGAGAAAAGGTTGAAGTTGTCAAGAATTTTGTCTCGTTTGGATCCATAATTAATGCTCATGGAAGCATCAGGCAAGAGAGCAAAAGGTGTGTTTTAGTGGGTAAAGCTACAGCACAAGACCTTTTTTGTGAATATTGAAAAGCAAGATGTTACTCTAAGGACAAAGGTGCACCTGACCCGAGCTGTGGTCTCCTTTGCCTGATATGAACGTGAAAAATTCGACATAGAATACAGAAGAACATAGAAGAATTGGTGCATTTGACTTGTGTTTCTGGAGAATACTGAAATTACCATGGACTTCTAAAAGGACAAATCAGTCTATGTTGGAAGAAGAAAGGCCAGAGTGCTCCTTAGAGGCAAGGATAGAAAGACTTCATAATACATAATTTGGACATACTGTCAGGAGAGACCAGTCTCGAGTAAAGGAGATTATGTTTGATGAAGTGGATGGATGGCAGCAAAAAATAGGAAGGCCATCAAGGAGATTAATTGGCACAGTGGCTTCATCAATGGACTCAGGCATAAGAGCAATGAAGAGGATGGAAGAGGGTCTTGCCATATTTCATTCTGTTGTGCATAATATGGTCACTAAGCATGGGAGCCAACTCAATGGCATCTGACAACATTGTCAGAAGAGTCAATGAAATAAAAGGGCAGAAAATAAAATGCCAATGGGTTTCTGGAGAAAACAAAGCTATTAAAATGAAATATCCATAAACCTACATTTAGAAAACCTCGAGGAACACTGGCCATTTCTCAAGCTGAAAAAAAAAAGTCAAGTCTCTAGTTGAAATGTTGAAGGATAATAAAGGCAAAATAGACCAGGACAGAAGCATTAAATGAAGATGGAAGGAATACACAGGGGCACTTTACCAAAAAGAATCGGTCGGTGTCAACCACATCAAGAAGTAGCACATGCTTAAGAAATGATGGTATCGATGGAAGAAATCCAAGCTCCTTGAAAAACAGCACTCCAAGAATTTACATAATATCAATCAATTAAGATGATTCAATAAACTGAAGCAATGTTAGAGTTGCTTAATTGTCCAGGGTGAGAAATTTAGAAATCTGATATAGATCTGTATGTATCTCACATGTCACCAGGAGGGATCAATCCTTCTAGATGAATATTATCTTTGGTTAAGAGGAGGGTCAGAAAAAAACATATAAAGGATTGTGAGGATGATCTTTTGTTCTGTTTTAAGAGGGTCAGTGTCAGTCAAAACTGACTCAATCACACTTTATCTTTATATATATATATACATACATATAATTAGGAGCATATTTTGTGTATGCATATATACACATGTGTGTACGTGTGTGTATACAATGGGGTTTCAAAAATGTACAGGAACACTCTATATTGAATTCAATACTAGCAACATTTTGGAAGCCATTTTGTAAATATGCATTTATATAGCAAATATTTTTATTTTCTCCCCTTCCTTATTCCATTATTTATTATAAAGTATAACTACAAAGAGGGCTAGGACAGTGTTCATTATATTCATACTATTTGTATTATGTTAAGTGCAGTGTGACTTGTCTATATTTCAAGATGACGTATGGGTTAAGAGATGGACTATAGTGGTTAATGCTATGAGGGAAAGTCAAAAAAGTCCGACAGCTAGCATTCCAGTTACAAATGCGCAGGGTTATTCCAAACAAAAGCATGCTAAAACTTGTCTTTTTAATCAATATATGGTTGCAGGAAAACATTATTACTTAATGTTGTGTCCATGCTATATTTTATGTTTCATGCAGGTAAGGATTTTGTCTACTTTGTACCTGCTGTGCACCTGGAACAGAGCCTATTTATAGTAAGATCTGGAGGTCATACTATGGAATCTAGACCACAAATTCATCCCTAAACTGAGTGAATTTAAGGTTGCATAACTTAACTCTAAAGTAATAGTTAGCTTTCTCATCCTTCGATAACACGTCCACAAAAGCAATCCCGGTTCATTTGGACTCTGGTGTGGTCAACATTTAAAAAATACTTATTAAACATTTTAAATAGTGTTAATAATTAAATGCAAAGTTCACACACCTTAACTTACTGCTCATCTTAGGGTAGCATTATTAGCTTCTTACAACATAGCTGAACCTATCAAGAATGATCTATCCAGTTGATGGTGGGCCAAGGGCACGCCATGACCACCACCACTAAGGCAAAGTACTGGAATCTCTACCAACACACAGAAAAATAAGTCCACCAAGTATTGATACATACACCTTGGTTAAAATATTTTAGCTTAAGAAAAATAATAAAGGACATAAACTAAATGCTTGTCATAGCCATTAAAATAAAAATCAATAATGGACATATAGGATACCTTGTTCTGAGTAAATTTTTTCTGATGCTTACACTTCATCCTCTTCAACCACAACACAGTCCCACTACTCTAGGTATATGTGGGGATAATTCACTAGTTGCTTCACTCTGAGTAGAAACAGGCAGCATAACAGGAAGGGACAGCGAGAAGAAATAATGCAAGGACAGGTGTTTTGAAAAGAAAAAGATTTTAAATGGTGTGGTAGACCTGTGGTTGACATTGTCAGTCAATATTATTGAAGATTTTGTCTGACAGCCAACTCCTATTGCTTATGTAAACAGCATCCAGCCATGTAAGGATTTATTCATTACAAGTGAATAATTTAAGTATTGCGATATGTAGTTAGCCTACACAGGTTCAATCTCCCTTTCTCAACAATGTTTGAAAAATTAGTACCAAGGGCTACTCAATCACACTATTAAAAGAAGATGCTTATGCACCAGGGAGATGATCGATAGGATTCTCCACCATAAATTAACAAGGAGGTCTCTAAGGGGAGCCAAAGGCAGGTAAAAAGATAGATACAGAAATGGATTTGAGGCTCACTTTTAATCCTAGCTCCAATCTAAGAACAATTCATTCTTACAACATGGCCCTGCTTGATACTTGCCCTCATGAAGGAAATACACAAGACATGGTGTGGTAGTCACCTAATCTGATGTCAGTTTGAGGATGAAGAGTATAGGGGTGGAGTCTAGCCTGTCAATCTGGAGATAACCAATGAGACCTCTGTGTGGGCATGACCTTCTAAAAATTCTGGGAAATCCGGTACTTCCTCCTTGGAGGTGGGAGACACTTCTCTCTCTGACACACGCTGGAAGACATAGCAGCTGACAAGACATATGGCCCCACCCTGATGCGGAGACCCCTGCCACCGCTGAGATGTTTCCAATGCCACTGGACCCAAGGACTGTCTACCCACTGGTCTGTGATCGTCTACATTTGGTGTCATTGCAGGTGTTCTGTGAGTCTGAAGATAATTTTATAGATTGGTATCAGACATATGGGCTGATATCAGACTTATGGACTTGATCTGGACTGGGCTGGGATTTTTCTCAATGTTCAATTGCTCTTGTATATAAATTTCTTTCTTTTTAAAATCTCTTTCTTATACACATGTGTGTCCATGGATTTGTTTCTCTAGTCTACCCAGACGAACACACGGATAATAGAGCAAAGTGTGGTGAAGAAATTAGATGGTGCCTGGCTATCAGAATAGTGCCTCAGTCTTAAAGGCTTGCTTCAAACAAGCAGCCATCTAAGTGAGATGTCCACTAAGTCCACATGGAAGAAGCACACCAACAACTGTGACTCAAGGATTGCAAAGTTTATCGTCCAAAGAGGAAATAGTATCCAAGTTTAAATTGTGAGATTGTGATTTGCAGAATGCTATGGATGACAGTGGAAGCCCAAAATACATCTGCAAGATCTACATAGGAAATAAGCCTTCGGTGATTTCCTTCTAACTATAATTGAGGGAATAGGAATGAACTGGTTACCAAACAGTATTGGAGAGGTGAGTATAGAAAATTAAAATGATAATTCTGACTTGAATGATTAAAACTTTATCATTTGATCTCCCCTCTGATATACTTTGGGCTTGATCTGGTTTTCAACACTTTCTCTGTGTGTTGTTTTTTTTTTTTTTTCATAATGGGGTTTACCTCTGATATATTTTGTCATTTTCCTTCATGAATCTTTGTAATGTGTTTTTCTTCATTTTTTTCAGTATATTAAATCCAGGATTAATGGACCTGTATAGACAGCGATTAGAAGATGGGCCCCTGGGGGCGGGGGATGGAGGGGTGAGTAGAAGGGGAGTTGATAACAAGGAGTCTAAGGAAGAAAATGTTTTGGAACTGATTGTGGTAGCAATTATAAAATACTGATTCATGTGATTGAACTATGAAATGGTATAACTGTCTGCATTAGCTCCTAATAAAATGGTTTTGGGAAAAGAAAGAAATAAAAATGGTGTATTATATTGGGAAACTTTGCTACAAAAGACCTCATTAAAGTATGAAAAAGCAAAGTTGTTGCTCTGTTGACCAAGGTGCTTCTGACACAAATATCATCTTTTTTATCACCTCATATATGTACAAAATGAATATGGCCATTGAAAACATAAGACCAGAGAAGAGTTAGTTTATTCAAAGTAGAGTACTGGCAAGAATCTTAAATATACTGTGGACTTTAAGAATCTTAAATATACTGTGAATTAACTCATCTGTCTTTAAAGAAATACAGTCAGAATGATCCTTAGATGTGATAATGGTAAGAATTTGTCCTTATTGGACATGTCACCTGGAGGGGCTAGTCACCGGAGAAAGACATCAACTTGGTAAATTACAGGCTCAATACAAAAGGAGGAGTCTTTCAAGAGGTGGACTAGGGTAGTGACTTCAGCCATGACCCCAAACATAGCAAAAGTCATGATGTGCCAGATAGGACAATTGTATTTTTAAAGTTATCTTTATCTTTATGTTATACATAAATCACATAGTCAAAACTGATTTGAAATGCCTAACATTAGCAAAATATGCCATCCGAAGTCACCCAAAAGACCGGTCTTAGTATGTCAGTGTTTTTGTTTGCTTTTTTTAACAGAGCAAAATTATTGATCTTCTGTAATTGACAGGGCAATATACATGTTCAGAACTAGGGACAAAGTGGTGAATAATAAATATAGGTCTCAGAACTACCAATTCAAGGGCATATAGATACTATGATAAACACTCCATCAATATTTATGCTTATGGAGTGACTGGATGCGTGCCATTTACATGTATGATGAGTATAATGAAGAGAAAGTGTGGGCTCTCAACCTGAGCTCAAGGAGGACAGACTGTGGCAGCCTGAAGTTAGGGACCCTTCCAATGCCTATCCCTACTTCCTCCAAACTGCATCTAGAAGAGTTAAGAGAAAAGGCAGTTCCGATTGAACTATTGAGTTGTCGGATGTGTGGCTTAGCGGCCAAAAAAATTTTTGAAGAAGAAGAAGAGAAGGAGGAGAAGGAAGAAAAGACAGTTCATCAGCATGGACAGTGTTGAGTCAAGTGACATGGAATTCACTGCTGTCACACTTAAGCATATTTCTCTTTGTAAATCCCTTTTATCTAACCCCACACCCCCCAAAAAATCCCCACAGTCATTGAGTTCATTACAACTCATAGCAACCCTAAGGAAAGAGTATTGAGATGTTCCTTAGGGTTTCAAAGACTGTCCATCTTCACAGGGGCAGACGGCCTCATCTCCCTTCCAAAGAGTGACTGATAGGCTTGAACCAAACAACGTGCTTAGCAGCCTACTATGCTAGCAGGTCGCCTTTCAGGGATGTTCAATAGGGCAGAGAAGGGAAAACCAGCCAAAATATCAAATAGCCTGGAACACATACATAACATGATTTGGGAACTTAGACATACTCTGTAGATCCCTGTTGGTACATTCAATCCCTAACCAAAAGGTGTGTGATTCAGAACCACCAGCTTCAATACAGGGGAAAACTCCTGGTGAGGTGTGCCTTTAACAATTTTAGTTTAGGAAACATTGCTGGACAATTCTGCCCTGTCCTGTAGGGTCACTACAAGTTGGAACAGACGTCGTGGTGCACAACATACACAGTTCCTACTCCATTAGAAGTCAGTCTGACGGCATTTATCCCGCCTTCCACACACTCTTCTCAGATGACTCCAGACCTCTTTTTACCAACATGGACAGTCTGCACCACATCACAATGAGTTATTTAGGTAGTAGCGGATACGTCTCCCTGCTTTATGCACCTGTGCCTTCACAACCAAACAGATTTTTTTAAATAAAGGGATTTTAGTATCAACCACCTCTCTGCTGGAACATATTAAATACTTCACCTCTGCTTAAAAATAGACTTCATGGTTTCTAATACTAGTGGCCCCTCCGATAGTCGGTTTTAGTTCATATTGTAGAACACTCTCAAATGGCCCTAATGTCTTGTGCCATCTCCCAAAAGCAAAGATTCTTGGATTTATATCATAACTACAGCATGTTAACTCATTACACTAATAATTAAACTCTGCTGGGCAGATTGTACCAGATCCTGGAATGTAATCAATTAACATTGAGCACTGGGTGTTATTAGTATGTGTTCTTGCTAATCTAACATTCTACCATCTGAGGCCAACCTGTGTGTATTTTCTTAAATCTCTCTTTAACTGCCTCAATCTTTAAATGCTATATTTGAAGCATATTAAAAAATAATGCATAAATTAGTCTTGTCCAAAAAACCTCATTAATCCTGCCTTCTTTGGGAACCATGTTGCTGAAATTTAAAATAACAAAATAATATAAACTAAAAATCAGCTTTCAGAGATACACTCTGCCTTTTTTGTTTTTTCAGCTTGAAAAATAAATTATACATTTGCAACAGGCATCTGTATGAAAATGCTCTCTGGTAAAACTTGGTATGTTTCATATGTCGTGGTGTTTCAATGATTATGAGAGATTCTGATGTTGGATTTGTTTATTGTTGCTTTCTTTCTTTCCAAGCCCAAAACCTTCTGGCACCTAAAACTGGCAGAGCTGCCTACCCATTTAAAGCCGTCTATCAGATTACCAGCACCATGTGATGTCTCCTATAAAGCTGGATAACATGTATATCAGTTTGTATCCAGTACAAAGCTTCTCATAAATAAATAGGGCTGGAGGCATGTTTGGATGGCAGAGGGCACTATCCGGATTCATTCTTACTGAAAAGTGGCCCTGGTTTAGTATAGATATGCTTTACTGGCAAAAAACAAAAACAAACAAACAAAACAACAAACACACCAAAAAAGCCACTCTGTTATCATTTGGTTAAGTGGAAGGATGTTCAGACCTGAAGCATGAAGCTCAGGGAAACACATTTTAGCTTAATCTTGAAGGCAAGTGATTGCCTTTGTAGTGCCTTGAAGCTTTTCCTTTTTTTTTTTTTTTTTTTGCTTTTCTCTTTTTGAAAAGCAGAACAGCTTGTTTGCTTGGGATCACCAAGACTCTAAAAACCTCATCCAAAACAGACTCTAAGAAGAACAGAGAAGAAAGGAAAGAAAAGGCAGAAGGGGAGATCCTTGCATGCAGCAAAAGCAACCAACGCAAGAGTCTACTGAGGAATAAGAAAAGGCAAGGAAGAGAGCCTTCTTAAAGGGAATTTATTAATGTTGTTTCAAATGGTAGAATGATATGGCAGGAGCATGTGGCATGGATGAGAAACTTACTGTAAATTCTCAGACCCTGAGACACAAAGCACCAGGCAGCTGGGAGAGATGCCTGTTTGTTACATGCAGCCCCAGGGGTAGAGACATGCTGTGTACAGGGTGGTCAGTTTCTGTGCAACATGAAGAGAGCAAATTTGCCCTCACATTATTAGATAATCCTGAATCAGTGCTATCCAATGCGCCCTCCTTCATGAGGCTGTGCTGTTTGTTTCTACAACTGAACCAGAAGCAGGCACTTAAACCTTCCTGATTTGAAAGGAGAAGGGAGAGAAAGCTCAGAGGAAGAGTATCCTTTCAGGAATCAGCCTTGAAATGAACTTTACCACATTGGAGAGATTAAATGGACAGAGCAGGACTAAATGGGCCATTCTGCAAGAGCAGGAACATATTCAATATCCTAAACTGGTTTCCTTGTTCTTTCTCCCGTCAGAATGTGTACAAAGATGTAGTTAAAAGTGAAACCATGTATTCTGTTAAATACCCAATCCACTAGGAGATATGAAAAAAGGAGAGATAGCAGGTCATGCTTTGGCAATTTTTAAGTTTTATACTCTGTTTACAACAGAATTCTGCCTTTATTCCATATTCAGAATGTGTTTTATATGTACCATCCTTGGGAAAAGTCGAGTTGTTAGACCAGAGATGGAAATAATGAAAGACAAAATGAGAGAGTAATGGAGAACATTGTACATGTAGGCATACTCATAATTCTTACCTTTCCTGAAAATTGATGCCACCACTGTTTGTTGAGGATGAAGCAAAAGAAAGGCCTGATGTTTAAAGAGCAGAGTCTGTGAATGCCCGCTGGATGCTGATGTTATTTTTCCCCTTCTAATCTTGGTGAAACAGTAGTTACACCTGGGGCTATTGACCACAAGGTCCAGCGATTAAAAACCACCCGGAGCTCCTCAGAAAAAAGATGACACTTTCTACTCCCATAGAATTACAATCGCAGAAACCCACAGGGGCAGTTCTTCCCTGTCCACTACAGCCCTAACCATCACAGATTGTAAATAATAAAATCCAAATCCAGAGGAGGGAATGGTATCAGAGCTTAAATGTTGAACACCTAGTTTGCAGAAGGTGATGGGTGGCAGTAAAACCCCAAAATCCATCTGCAGGGTCCACACATGGATTAAGCTTCCAGTGAATTCCCTCTGAACATGGTCCAGGGATGTAAAAAGTTTTGCCATCAGACAGAGAATATTGTAAAGTAGATTTGGCAAATGTAGTTAAGTTAAAATGTAATGCCTTATCATTTGATGTCCCTTTGGCTCATTTTAAAGTTGTTTCCATTTTTAATATTTTCTGGGGTTTTTTATTGAAGTTTTTTTCTATGTTTTCTATGTTTTGTCTAGTCATTGCTGATTGCATTCTGTTTGTGTTTTGTATCATAGTCTGTATAAGAAATTCAGGCTGGGTAAATTTATACCATCCACAACTGAGTTACCTAGGGACATGGCAGGTGATGATGGGGAGCCAACCACAATGAGTTTAAGAAGAAAATTGTTCTAAGATTGATTGTGGTGATGATTGCACAACTCTTCTTTCTTTTTAAAATTTTATTTATTTATTTTTAATATGATTGAACCATTCGGTTGTATGGTAGGTGAACTGTATGCCAATAAAACTATTAAAAACCAAAATAAAGTCCCACTTGTCTACAGTATTTAGCTGGATAACCAAGGGCTGGCTAGAAACAAGGTCAAGTGTGTCCAATGAAGAACACAATACCGGATGTGTTCTTCTGTATAGTAATTATATAGACTTGGGGTCTATATAATTAATGTGAAGCATTTTTCCTAAAGGCAGATAGCCCCACCCAACTTAGCCACCAACTGATTTTAATGCTAATGCTTAGCTTATCTGAGTGCCTGCACATTCTTTCTACATCTGTAAGCATTCCCTTAGGTTTGGGGTTAAAAAAAACCCTAAATCTTCTTCAATCATATCCAGGCAAAGCAATGGCCTATGTCATTTCAATGGTTTGTTTTCCTCTTCTGTAGTTTGCTTTAGCGCCCCTAGTGGTAAGTACTGCGCCAGGGCCCAGGTCTATTTGTGGAGAAGTATGCTTCTGTTTCCTTATAGCTGGGTGTGCACTGTCAGCACACGTATCTTACTCCCTTTCCATTATCCTTATTCTTTAGTCATTTTTAAAGATACACGAAATGCTGATTATTCAAAACAGTTGGTGTGGTAATAGGGATGAAAACTGAAGGCTCTTAGCAGTGAGTGTGATACACATTAAATGGCCTAGGGGTTATCTTGACCTCCTATGGCTGCAATAGGGAGAAGAAGAGTCCAATTCCACCCCAGCCCCAGGCCTATTGTCAGAGGCAGAAGTAAGACTTCTCATCTTTCGTTACCCTTTTCTGACACCAGCTGTCCTTTACACACCACGCTACTACTCTTAGAAGCCTGATCATTTCAAAGGCCACATACAACTCACAAACAATACTCATGATTGTGGAATCTATTAGAGAAATTAACATATATACTCGAGGATCAGCCGACCTGAATATCAGCCGAGGCACCTAATTTCATCACCCAAACTGCATGAAGATGTGCTGAAAACCTCAGCTTACACACGACTACATATGAGAACAGGTCACCGAATGTTGAGTATGCAATCTTTTCTTTTCTCAGCCACGCTGGCACACATCTCTCTCTGATCCTCAGCCTCTAAGTCACGTGGTCTCTCGGCGTCTGCTGGTGCTGTGGGCCAACAAAGCCGTCAAGATGACTTGGGGTCTCAGTGCTGCTTATCTGCTCCATCTCATGATCTCGGTGGGAAGGCCAAGGATTTCTCTGCTCTCTGCCACTTCCGACGCGACTCACACATACACTCTGCTCTTGGCTCTTCTTTCTTGATTGTCATAGGATTCGCTCTTCTTGTTTTTAGGATGACTCACTCATATACCCAGGAGAACAGCAGAACTGACCAACTAGTATTTCACACACCCTATGTGCCCGATTCCACTCAGTCATTTGGCGGGAGTTACAACGACATGAATGAAAGAGCCAGAGTAAGCAATTTCACTTCACTGCATACACAGAAGCACAATTGCAAATACCTGCCAATATCTATATAAATAAATCCTTTGGCAACCTACGATATGTTACAAAACACTAAAGAAAATAAAAGAAACTTTTAAATTGTTTGTAACTAGCTTAATTTCTACTGATGGGGCATTCATTTATTTCTTGATCAACATATAATTATAGGCCCCGTCCTAGGACACACGAAAGTGGGAATGCGAACACGGGGTCCGTCTGAAAGGAGATGCATTCTTGTGGGAAGGGAGGCAGCCAGATTCCAATAAATAAAATGTCATAGGTACAATAGCTTTGCCATAGCTTTTATTTTTAAAGTGTGGCTGTTTCAATACAATTTATATAGTAGAGAGTCATTTGAGTTCAAAGCCAATTTTGTTTTGCTTACATGTGGCAATACCATCTGTAGGAAACACCAGAGAAGCACAGAAAGTGACACTCAGCTGAGCCTATAGCGGAATACAAAGCACACAAAAAACACACACATGCATACTTCAGATATCTATGAACTCCAGTCTACCTACCTGGTTGCTAGAGCTACAAACTCCTCACCTGGTGCCAGAATTTTCCTTCCCATTTAAGAAAGCCCGCTTCCACCAAGTCCAATTTTACAGCTAAGTTCTCACTTCCCACAAGTAAATTTCAGATCTTCATAAAATAAAGTACCATATCTATTGTAGCATTTCCATAGTTCTTAATCATTTAATGTACACAACTGTACTGCTACTTTTATTAGGTTCCTAAATTGGTCTTAAAAGAAGTACAACCAGAATGCTGATCCTTAGAAGTGTGAATGATATAAATTTGTCTTGCTTCCTTTGAGCATAAAGACGAATCGCTAAAAAGAGATATCATGATTGGTAAAATGGAGGATCAGGGAAAAAAAAAAGGAAAATCCTTAATGAGATAGATTGACACAATAGACTCCAACTTACCAACGATCATGAAGCTAGCACAGAAGGTCTACGTTGCTCCTAGGTTTCATGAGGTTATGCTTTGTACACTTTTCCACATGGTTGCCAGGAGGTGGGACCAACTCAAAGCAACTGAAAACATCTGCTGTTTCATTGTGTCACTGATAAAAAAATTTTGAATTCTTTTTTCCCTAATCCTATTTTCCCTATGTGCCCTCTGGTTTTTACTGGGTGATTTTCCTTAGTGCATTAAAGCAGAACTGATTGTGATAATGTGTGCTATGAAAGGAAGATACCAGGGAAAGAGCAGGGGAGAGAGAGAGAAAGAGAGAGAGAGAGAGAGAAATCTCTTGGTTGGATGGATTGGGTGAAAACACAGCCTAGACAGAGCAAAAGACAAAAAGGCCCTGAGATGAGAATGTGTGAAGTCAGCATATTTGGATGAAATCAGTGAAACTAGAGAACGAATAGAGAGGGGTCAAAGGAGATAGAAACCAGGGCCTAAGGCTTCAGCAGTAACCAGACATGGGCTACCAGCACTGACAGTACCTGGCCAGGGAACATCAGTGTGGTACGCCCCTGGCTGTCTCACTCTGCAGCCAGCACATGAGGATACATGAAAAGAATTGAACGTAGAACCAAATCGCCCAGAGAGGAGTATACTACTACAATTTGTGGTTAAGTTGATTTTCCCTTAGACTTTTTCAGAAACTGATTGGATGCTGGTTTTGAATGACAGAACATGGCTGATACTGTGGGCATGAATCATCCTATTTCTTCTCTGCTCCTGATATCAAGATCAGGATCCTCCACAGGCTCTGGGGATGTCATGTATTTTCCATATTTCGTGTGTTTCCACTCTTTTCATCATAAACCACTCTGTATAACGGATATGAGAACAGAAGGAGGAGAGGAGAAATCGCTTGCTAGGAGTTATAGATGTAGGAAATCAGAGAGCAGGGTGTAGAATCTGGCCCAGAGACTCTGACCTCTCTACCCTACCTCCACATACGCAGCAGGTACATACACAGGCTAAAAAGCAGGTACAGCTGGCTCTGTCTGACCTTCCTAGGACAGGAGCATTCTCAGTCACTGGAACACTTGCCCTGCAGAATCCTTTAGACAGACTTCTTCTGCTGTCTGACCTGTGACTAGAGGAAGTTTAACTTTGGCCACCAAACCTGTTTTTTGAACAAGCAGGACCTGTGTATGACAGTAGAAAGAGCAATATGTTGACACCAGGGACTTGGGCACTATCAGGTTTTTAGAAAAACTTTGGATATAGAGATTATACAAGCTGTTGTGATTTTTTATAGCGATTTCAATTTACTAACATGTAAATGAATACTTAAATATCTAGGTGGATGATATTTTCTTCTTTCCCCTAGTGTCCCAGTACACTGTTCCTTTCCGGTTGGTTAGAGATAGGTAGTGGATGAACTCATGTGCAATTCTCCGAAAAGTGCATTGGTGGCTCCACAGAAGTGTCCATTTCCATTTCCATTCACAAAGCTACTCACTGTCACCTACAAGCAGGATACCTGGCACAAAACCCTGAGTGGGATGGGGTGAAGTATTCTAACTCCGACACCCAGAACACTGGTCCAGCTTGGCGTAGCTTCAAGATGAGTCTATCTCTTATCATCTCCTTATCCATTAGACAATCCCTTCCTGTGCAGTGATCTGCAATCAGACTTGCTCATGCTGTTAGAAAAAGCAATGATACTTGCAACTAAAGGTCCCCCAGTACAGTCCACTATGTACATGTGTGTCATTCTATCTCTCCAGATAAGAAAACAAGCATTTCTTCCCAGCTGCAAGTGAATTAAATGCACTTAAGAGATTTTTTTCTTTTCAAGAAAGTAAATATAATAATTAGCAACTCCCTTTCTTAAAATAATAGCTGATATAACTAATAGGGGCAAGTACCCAGGTTAGGGGGGCGGGTGTTAGAGTATAAGCACAACAGTCATACAGCAGATGCAGACAGAGCCGATGGGGTGCATATGCCCCTGGGCCGGTGCCACACTGATAGCAGCACGGGTCTCCACAGAAGGAAAGCCACTCAATAAATGTGCAAGCTCAGCCTTACCCATCTGTTATGAACACCGGGTCCAAAGGCCACAGGTGCAGGTGGCACTACTAAATAAAAATAGCATCCAGGCAGAGGCCACTTGATAAAACAGGAAGATGCAAAATCCAGGATTGGTTTACAGTCCATGAATGGACCCAAAACAGTCTATTTATTCATCAGCGATACCTGTTGTTTCTTCCTCTCTCTGGATGTCATATGTACCTAGTAGCCACCTTCTGCCTATTATGAAGCAAGGAAAGTGTGTCTTTGGTGCCTTTCCTAACCTATCAGGCTCTGGGGCTTTGCCCTCCCCCCAGGTGTCAAAGATCCCAAGCCCATGAGAAACTTGGCTCAGGCTCTTGGGTCAACATAGTTTGATTTAGCACACGTCTCTTTAGTACTGACAGGCAAAGTGTGGTACTAAATGAGAGAAGAGAGATTTGAAAGTGATATAAAACACAACCATGGAATGGAAATGAAAGAGGCAAACATACACACGTGAGCAAAATACCAACATTTGTAATGATCTAATAAAAGTGCAAGAAGTCCTAGTGGTGCTGTCGGGTAGGCATTAGCCTGCTAACCAAAAGGTCGGAGGTTCAAACCCACTGAGAAAGAGAGAGTTATCTGCTCCCTTAATATTTACAAAGCATCTGTAACACTAGAGGGTTTCCATGTATTGGAATTACCTCAATAACCGTGGGATTTAATACAAGTGCAAGTCTCAAAGCATTGCAAAGAGTTAATATACTCATCTACTAGCTGAAAGGTTAAAGGTTCAAGCTCAAGCAGAGGCTCTACAAGAAAGGGCTGGTGATCAACTTTCAAAAAACAAAACTAAAACAAAGACCTTTGAAGACCCCAGGGGCTGCAATTCTCCTCTGACACTCAGAGGTTCACCACGAGTTGGAATTGACTCACCAGCAACTGGATTTCAATAGAAGTGCAAACACATTTCCATGGCACTGTGGAGGAGGGAAATGGAATGCCAAATGAGGAATAGTCTAAAAGTCCTTAGGGAAGAGGAGAATTCGAATTGTGAAATGAGGAGAGCTGGAAAGAGTTTTACATGGCAGCAGCGATAAGCCTGAACATTCTCAGTGGACATAAAAGGTGGGGTTTGGCAATGTTAGGTATTGTTCAGCAGTTAACAGACCACATGTGGTTTTTAATTCTATATCCACCAATGTTTAGCTGCTTGGCCTCTGCTTTCCTCATATGCAAGGTAAAAACATAAAATATAACATTTATTGAGAAACATATGTGCCAAACTCTGTGCTTGATGTTTAGGGTAAAACTAAATTAAAAATATCCACCTCGTAGTATTTATGTGAAAACTAAAAGAGACATTACAAGGGGGTATCCCCTCCCCTCCAAAAAATAAAAACAAAATTTTTTTCAAAGCTATGTATTTAATTTTTTTTACCAAAACAACCTTCTCACTATCAACATACTCTCCATTATACTTCATACATTTGTCAAATCTGAGTCTCTGTTCTTGGAAACATTTTTCAAACTGATCCGTTTGGATGGCTGACAGCACCTCCCTCACTTTTTAATTCACTTCTTCTACATCATCAAATTGCTATCCTTTCATGTCCCTCCACATTCGTGGAAATAAAAAGAAGTCACATGGCGGGAAGTCAGGTGAGTAAGGTGTGTGGGGGAAGAGAGGCATGTTGTTTTTTTTGCTAAAAACTGGTGCACTGAGATGGCTGTTTGAGCAGGTGCAATGTCATGGTGACAAACCAGTCCCCGTCAGCCACAAATCAGGCCTTTTTGTCACACATTGTTACACAATCTTTTCAGAACTTCTAAATAGAAAGCTTGATTAACAGTCTGACTTGGTGGAATGAACTCCAAATGCACTAAGAGTCTGCATTTTCATCTGTTTGGGAAGTTGACGATGTGCAGAATGAGAGTTGTCATCAATCGACATTTCATCTTTTTTGAAATGAGAAAACCACTCTTACACTTGAGGTTCCTCCCCTCCCCCACCCATACTTCTGTCCTTGTAAGCTGTGTTCAGCATCACAACAGTTTCTGCAGCATTTTTCCTCAGTGGGAGACAAAATCACAACCCATGCTATTCTCTTAAATTGGCCATCACAAAAATTCGGTTTGAGAGAAGCTGCTTCTAAGAAAAATTTCACTGTGACCAGAGATAACCTTCCTAGGTGATGTCACTGGGTACACTAACTCAGAGAGAGAAAACCGTGAACTACTAAAGCTCCGCTCCGCCCAGCACAATCTGGTTTTTGGGGGGTTACCCCCTAATACATATCAGAAACTTATAACTGAATTTAGCAAGGAATGTGTTTCAGGAGTTAGCTGGCATATTTTGCATGTAGTGGTCACAGTGATTGTGATGGTTACAGTGGTGGTAGTGATGATGATGGTGAACATAGAGATGTTGATTGGGTGACTTGCTAAGTGACCTGGGAAAGTAGGCTCATGGTTAGAAAAAGGGATGCCTACCAAGAGCCTCTAGCTCTTGTCTGTCAGTTTATCATACTGTGGTGGCTTGGTGTTGCTCGGATGCTGGAAGATATGTCACTGGTGTTTCAAATGCAAGCAGGATCATCCACAGTGAACAAGTTTCAGTGGAGCATCCAGACTGACAAAGAAGAAGGAATTGCCTGCTCGATTTGAAGAAAGTAGGTGCTCAAAACCTTATGCATGGACTCAAAGCATTGTCAGAGACCGAATGCCTAATTAGTAAAACAGGAATATTATCAGAGATAGAGCCAAAGGACGGGCTCATCCAATCACAGGGCACTTGAATTGTGACTGAGGAGGAGGGATCTATCATGGTGACATGAGTATGGTAAAACCTGTGGGAGTGGAGCCTTCTGGATCTTCTGTGACAGGATTATATCTATCCACCTTCAAGGGAATTCAATCAATACAACTGTTTCCAATTTCTGCACCAACCACTACAGTTAGTGATCAAGAGGTTGAAGAATTCTACCAACATCTTCAGTCAGAAATGGATCAAACATGCAATCAAGATGCATTGATAATTATCTGTGATGGGAATGTAAAAGTTGGAAACAATGAGGAGGAACGATGGAACAATAGTTGGAAAATATGGACATTGTGGTGCAAATGAAGCTGTAGATGCATGATAGAATTTTGCAAGACCAATGACTTGTTCATATCAAATGCATGTTTTCAACAACACAGAAGTTGACTGTAAATGTGGACTTCTTCAGATAGAATACACAGACTAGATCATGGAGAAGCTCAATGTTACGGAGCACATAAAACCAGGCCAGAGGCTGGCTGTGTAATGGACTGTATAACTGGCATCAATTGCTCATATGCCGGTTCAGGTTGAATCTGAGGGAATTAGCACAGATCCACTAGAATCAACACATGATCTTGAATTTATCCCACTTGAATTTCAAGAACATCTCAAGACACAGATCGGATGCCTAGAACAGCAGGGACAGAGGATCTGAGGAGCTATGGGAGGACAGCAAGAACATCATTCATGAAGAAAGGAAAAGGTCATAAGAGAAAGGAAGGAAAGAAAAGATCGAAGTGAATGTCAGAGGAGACACGGAAGCTTTCTCTTAATTGTAGGGTAGCTAAAGCAAATAGTTGAAACCATGAAGTCAAAGAGTTTAATAGAAACTTCACAGGGCAGCTCACGAAGACAATGTCAAATATTATAGCGACATATGCAAAGACCTAGGGTTGGAAAACCAAGAAGGAAGAACAGGCTCAGCGTACCTTAAGGTGAAAGAACCGAAGAAAAATTTCAAAGCTCAAATTGAAATCTTGAAAGATATAATGGGAAAATATTGAATGATGTAGGAAGCATCGAAAGATGGGGGGAAAATACTGTCACTGTACCAAAACAAATGTTGACATTCCACTGTCTCAGGAGCCATTGATGTTGAAGGAAGAATTTCAAGTAACATTGAAAGCATTAGCCAAAAATAAAACCAAATTCACTGCCATTGAGTTGATGCTGATTTATAGTGGCTCTATAGCCCCTATGGGCCCTCTGTGAGTTTCTAAGATTGTAGCAGTTAATGGGGGTAAAAGCCCTTTCTTTCTCCCTCGGAGTTTTGAACTCTGAACCTGTCAGATCACAGATTTATGCATAATCACTATGCCACCAGGGCTGCTATAGCCAAAAACCAAAGCTTCATGAATTGATGGAATACCAATTTAAATGTTTCAAGAAGCTGATGAAGCCCTGGAAACACTTTCTCATCTATGCCGGAATATTTGGAAGGTAGCCACTTAGCCAACTGACTTGAAGAGATCCATATTTGTACTCATTCCAAAGAAAGGTGAACCAACAGAATACTCAAATTATAGAACAATATTACTGATCACATTCAAGTAAAATTTTGCCGAAGATCTTCCAACAATGGTTGCAGCAGTATATTGACAGGGAGCTGCCAGAGGTTCAAGTCAGAGTCTGAAGAACAAGAGATATGATGGTGATTAATATTATGAGGATGTCAGATGAATCTTGACTCAAAGCAGAGAATACCAGGGAAAAAAATGTTTACTGTGTTTCATTGGCTATGCCAAGAAATTCTACTGTGGGTACCATAACATACTATGGATAACCCTGAGAAGACTGAGAATTCCAGAACACTTCATTGTGCACATGTAGAGCTTGTGTACGGATCAAGAGGTAGTTGTGTGAACAGAACAAAAGAATATTGCATGGTTAAAAATCAGACATATCCTCTCGTATTACTTATTAATTCTGTATGCTGAGCAAATCATCATAGAAATTGAATTATATGAAGAATAATGCAGCATCAGAATTGGAGGAAAACTTATTAATGGACTGCAATATGCAGATGACACAACCCTATTTGCTGAAAGTGAGGAGGACTTAAAGTACTTGCTGATGAAGATCAAGGTTTGTGACTTTCATTATGGATTACAACTCAGTGTAAGGAAGACAAATCCTCCCAACTTGAACAAAAGGTAACATGATGATAAATGGAGAAACAATTGAAGTTGTCTTGTTTGTGTCTCTAATCAATGCTTATGGAAACAGCAGTCAAAAGATCAAAAGACACATTGGATTAGGTAAATCTGCTGCACAAGAGCTATTTAGAGTGTTGAAAAGCAAGGATGTTACTTTCAGGACTAAGGTGTGCCTGACCCAAGTCATGGTATTTCCAATAGCCTCGTACGGGTATGAACACTGGACATTGAATAAGGAAGACCAAAGAAGAATTGATGCATTTGAGTTGTGATGCTGGAGAAGAATACTGAAAGTACCATGTACTGCTAACAGCCTCTCTCTGGCACGAAATATGGCTCTTAAAGGCAAGCATAGCAAGGCTTAGTCTTCCATACTTTGGACCTGTTGTTAGGAGAGGTCAATCCTGGAGCAATGCATCCTGTTTGGTAAAGTTAGGGGCAGTGAGGAGAGGAAGGCCCTCAGTGAGATGGGTTGACACAGGTGCGATAACAATGAGCTCAAGCATCGGGATGGTTGAGGGTAACACCGGGTTTGGCAGTGTTTGGTGCTGACATACATAGGGTCACTATTGGGTCAAACTACATGATGGCACAACAACAAAGAGCCTAAGAATAGACAGCTTTTCTAGGACACTGCCTTCCTATAAAGAATAAAATTCTGATGTGGGAATTAACTCTGGATGGACCAAGTTCTGAGTAGCGCTAGTGATTCCTTAGGGTTTTGAAAGCCCATTTACCGGTCCTCCCAAGGCCAGATTTCTATGAAACAAACATTCATTAAAATTGATTTTATTGACTGAGGGCAGACAGATATAAAGAACAACACAACTGTCCCTATTTTTGTTAGAAAGCATGAGCAACGCTACCTACTGAGCCTAAACTGTCAGAAACAACTTGACGGCACCAGACAACTCACTCTAACGCAGCCTATCAAAAGAACAAATGACCAGTATCAGAAGAAATGCAACCAGCATGCTTCTCGAAATTGTGGATGTTGAGCCTTCTACTCACTGACTTTGGGCACATCCTCAGGAAAGGCCTGCCCTAAATGTAGAGGGTCAGTGAAAATGAAGGAAGTCCTCAGTGATATGAATTACACAGCATCAAGAACAATGGACTCAAATAGATCAATAACTGCAGGAGTGGGCAGTGTTTCATTCTATTGTGTGTGGCACTGCAACAACAGCACACACATTTATTCGGGGACTTCAAAAAGTCTGTGGAAAGTTATTGTTAATTTTATTCTATTGTTATCAATTTTTAAATCATGAAAATAACAATGATATGTATTTATGTTCAAAGTTGCCAACAGTCAGGTTTGACTCATAGCAGTGAGTATAGAGTTTGAGTAGGTTCTAAGTGCCCAAATCCACATGCAAGGCAAAAATTTAAATTATCTTGTTATTGTTGTCACTGGTAGATATGTTAGTGTCCTAGAATCAATTATGTTTATGCCTTTTGCACAAGCTGATGAAAAGAAACATTTGCTTAAGGCTCCCATCAATGAATGCAGAGCTTAGGCTAGTCTTTAGCTTATACAAATGTCATGCTTATTAATTCAGAATATTCATTCAGTTATTAAAATACGATGACAAAACTGTACAGTGAAAGGCTGATTCGCTATTATACATATTAGCTTTGCATAAAAATCCTTTGGCTCAGGAATAACTATCACAGTCTCAGGATTCATAGACCTCTTTGAATTTTTTAAACTGTGATTTGGGTATCTACACTATATCACCAATGACTTGAATACACAGATAGATGGCAAATTTTCAAAATAAAATTCTGATGAACTCACTCTGATTAAGAACCTTCCAGCTGTATTTCAGTTTGAGACCATCTAAAACTGTCTATGTGCACGGCAGTTCACACCTGTGCCCACAGGATCCTCTTTGATTAAAAGCTGTTGATATGGCCTGTGCCACCCGTATCAATAATCCTGCTTTATTCCTATTTTGGTCAGGGTTTCCTTTTGAGTACTTAAATTTTTATGAAAACAAATAGCAAATATTTATTCAAAGTGATTACTATTATTTCACATCCTAAAAAATACAGTTCTTAGTATAAAATTAATTTTAACACAATGATTATTCAAAGACAAATTTGAAAAACAAATAATATTCACAATAATATATTTAGCTATTATAGGGGCTAGTCGCTAAAACACACATATATGTGTTACAAAAATTTCTTATAGACCCATAAAACTAGTCTCTTTTGAAAATCTACTTACTTTGGCACATTTCAGTGGGATATTCATTTTACAGACAAAAATGGAGAAGGTAATGAAGTAACAAAATAGTGCTTTTATGACTAAATCCAGATAGATGATTAATTGCCCCCAGTCTTAAACTGTGAGCATTAGGGGGACTCCAGTAGAAGCCTAGCAGTTAAATAGCAATCTGCTCCCATTTAAAGGGTTCTAGTAGTGGGGTTTGCAGAATATGTATAATACATTGCATTTTGGGGTCAAACAACCTAGTCATGTGTCAATCAGTTGCAAGAATTCGAGCCAAGATAAAGAAAAAGAAAGAATAGAAAATTATGTTCTAACTACACAGACTACCTGGATGAGCTGAAAACCTTCATATTAAGCAAATCATATAATGTGATCAATGTTAAATAAAGAAATTTTACATATCACATGATCTCTGAGTCCAAGTGTTTCCTCCCTCCCTGTTCTTCACAAGCTATTTGTGCAGTCATTATAAAATGTCCTCTCTAAACCTGTCAGAACTTGACCCTTCAGTCACAGCTTTACCGTGGGTTGTAGGAGAGAAAGATTTACGATGGAATGACCAAAGGTAGCTAGTTCTGTAGGGGAAGCAACCGGGAGTTGGTTAATCTTCAGGGCGGTATTCCTCAGATTCTGGTGTGGCACCTCCCCAGGGTGCCAGCAATCTGTATTAGACGGTGTTCTGTTTGGCAAAAGATTGGAGACTTCATTCTCCTGAAACGTGTCAGAGAGAAATAGTGGACAACCCCAGAAAGCGGTGTTTGGATCAGGATCGTTCCCAAAATTCAAAGGAGAGCTCAGTAGAAGAATCCCCAGGCAGCAGGCTTACAGGTGAACATCAAAGGAAATTCTTTTTTGTAAAATGCCCCCTTCTTTTCGCCAGACCACTCATATCAGCCTATTTAGGACACGTCTTTGGTGTTTTTCCTCATGCTACACACATTATTTGTAGCAAGTAAAGTGAGCTGAGAGTTCAAGGGCACTTTTGACTGGGACCAGATGCATTGGTGCAGTTGCCTGGGAAACCTTTGAAGACAACAGTGCTTGATAAGTCAAAGAGCTGAAGTCAATCGGAGCCAAAGTCATCTAAAGAGTACCAAGAAAGCTAATGGCATAAAGGGGCACGTGGTTTATAAAAGCAACTCCAATTTGTTATGTGCTCATGAACTTTTAAGAAAAGAGAAAGACATTTTGTAATGCTAATTATTCTAAAAGGAAAGGATAATATAATGTTTCCTTTCAGATTACAGGATGGATTTGCTCTAAATCCATTAAGACACCCAAACCGTTTGTGCAAAACCCACTGCCATCAATTCATTTGCAATTCGTAAAGACCGTCTACAGGGTTTCTGAGACTGTAAACCTTTATGGGAGTAGACAGTGTCATCTTTCTCCCCCAGAGCTTGAACTAGCAACCTTTCTGTTAACTGAGTCTTTGTAATAGCCCCCGAACAAAATATATAATGTCTTCATACATTTGTCACTCCCAGTTCTTTAACATCTGTTCCACGACAGTGTTTTTCTCCTCGGATTCTCAGGGTAAAACTTATAATAAATGTGAGAATTATATGTTTTATTATAGAACCTAAAATGTCGACTACAGTAATACTAGGGAGGAAAAAATTAACAATTAGAACTATGGGGTGTATCGTGGTGTATCTTGGAAATATGGATTTAACTGAAAACTTTCTGAGTCATATTTTGTTTCAAATATAGTTCGATAGGAATTTTTTTCATGAATCTGGACTTGTGATTGTAAACACTTTCATCAGAAAAATTCTCTTGAAAACTGTATAATGCAAATGCACACAGTACTACCATTCTCGTATTATTTTGTCATAAATTTAAAAGGGAAATGACATGTAACTTGACGACTGTAGATCATCAAATAAGACTACTTTCCAGTGGAAAGAACTATTCAGGGATCAACATGGAGATTTCCCCAGTTCTTAACATTTCAAAGATCTATGATTTTGATGGAGAAGATTATCAAAAACCACTCCTTAAGCGCAGATATGTGTTAGGTCTCGGGTATCCGATGGCTGGAGACTCTTGTTGGGGTTCACTACTCTGTGCTGGCCTCTGCTGGTGCTTTTCTATAAATCATCACAGAACCGTCTGGTCCACCGCTCCATCGGCTTTATTTCTATGTGGTAAGTGATGCTTATAGCTGCAGCTTAATTTTAAATGTTTTTTAAAATGTTGAAATTTTTTTCTTTAATTCCAGGGTCTTTTATATTAATTTTTTATGGAAGAGATCTAGCTTTCCCCAGAGAATAATAGTGTAAACAGTCACAAAGTAAAGGCTATCTATATACTTTAAAATTTAGAGTTCAAATCTAGAAGGGAAAACAATATGCTCACTTGGATTTACTTCATACAGGAGCATCTTATTAGGAATGTCCCTATTTGCATCTCAGTGGCTTGAATGTGGCATTACATCTTTTGAAATATGCATTCTAACTTGATTCCAAAGGAAGTATTTCAGCTACTTTGACAGAAAATCACCAGAAATCATTGGAAAACTCAAGGCTCCAAGTTGCATGTAATAAATGTATCCTACCAAGTGCTCAGAAATCAGATGGGCACCTGCTGTGGGTCTTGACTTCTGTTCTGTTCTAGTTAGAAGTGCTTTCTATGTCCCACCATCATGAGATATCCAACTGACACTGCCCTGGGAGCCAGCAACTCCCAGGATTCTAGGCATGAGAGAGGACAATCTTGTTATACGGTACACATTTACTGTGCTATGCATATGCTGTATTCATGTTATACACATACACTTAAAATGCTTTATGTTCCCCAGCACTGCATAGCAACCAGCTCTTTTACCTTTGTACCTCTGAACTGGACGAGGATTCTAACTGACCTCATTTCCAGTGGACTCGCTCAGCGAGTCATGAGCATAGCTGCACTGCGCTGAGAACAGAGTGTGGCTGCTGGTGCTAACACAACAAGGAGAGGTACAGCACAGCACGGGTCGCTACTGTAACAAACCCCTGGCTCCAGGATACAGCGGGTCTCCATAGCCAATACTGCCTATGTGTAAGCAATAGAGGCTCGTTTGAACACCATGAAAAATAAAGCATCCTAAAGAGAAACTGAGTCAGCCCATTGCAAATGAAAACTTAAAAGAAATGTCATACTGTACAGGTAGCATTTTGATATTCAGGACATTGGCTTTTTAACAGAATCGCCATTGATATTCTCATGCATCCACTTCTTGCCCTGTGCCTGTGTCCTTGGTGTGTCTATAACAGGCAACAGAAACAAGTCCAGGTGACAGCCTGCCCTTTGTCACAAGTAGCCATGAAGAAGGAGGAGCTCCTAACTTCCCCATCATCCATCCCGCACTCAGGCACAGGATTTCTGGACCAAATCTCCTCCCAGGGGGACATAATGAAAAGCATTAAATCAGTTTCTTTAAACGTTTGTTTGTCTTACCTTTACCTGGAGAACCTCTACAGATAGGTCGAGATTTATCTTTTCTTGGATATATTCCAAAATGCCTTTATGCTATTCCTTGTAGGATTTCTCCACACTGCCCCATTCAGAAGCGTTATTGTTTTCTAAAGGAGAGAAAGATGTGCAGGTGAACATTATCATAAGGGAATCATCCATTTTTCACTTCAGTCTCAACAAATGCCAGACCGATGCTGAAGGCACCTTCAGAACTCTCCAAGATATTGGCTTTGGTGCAGTGTAGGGCCAGTAGCGTTTCTCTCCTCGTGTTGCTTTATTGAACGCAACATCTTTCCCAATCTACATCAATCATTCCCAGGCATCCCAATCACTTTCTACTCCTTACCTCTCTCTCTCCAGTGAGGTCACATTCTGGTGAGCACATCCTGCCCCGCTCCCGACAAATGCACTCCATGGAATCAGGACACAGAGCCACGGCAGCCCACTGACTAACTTTGCTCTGTGTTATTGACAAGCCACACAAAGGAAATGCTGTCTATTCAGAACTCATTTCAAAACTCTTTTCACTGAGAGTGAGAAACAAGCAGCCTCGTGTCCATGCTGCATCACAGTGCTCTCGGCCCGAAGCTAGCCATGGGGCCGGCGCCGGGTGGCACAGACACCAGGCCACAAGGATCTGTTGTCACCGCTCTCTGGTCACTTTGTGGAGCCCAAATTCCAGCCTCACTAATCTGACTTTCAGACTCTGACTCAGCACTGGGTGGCTGATTCTTTGAGCTGCCTACTTAAGGCACTTGAAGTTTGGTTTCCTTTGGTTTTGTGATGATACAAGGCTTAAAAAGTAGGTGAAATAAGTCATACAAAGAGCTTAGTACACGCCGGGGACATTCCACAACCCTCTGTGAGATTTCAGTGAAGACCTTTTCCTCTTTGGTTCCTTAATTTGATCCCATGTAAGAAGGTGAGTGAGATAGTTAAAGATCATTGTGCCAACCTGGCCGGTATACACAGGTTGGATAAATTGAAAGGCGGAGAGATAAATGGCTCGATGAGCCTCACATTTCTAGCTCTCGGGTCTCTTGCTTTGTGATGGTCGGACCAGGGTGCAGCTACCTTAGACTGTTACCTGCTTCAGCTGTGAAGGCTCACTTGCTGCAAGACATCCCCAAGGAGAGACCACATTCACCTACCCTGATGCAGCCCTGGGTGCTGGGGCAGCCATGTGGAGACCCCTGCCAGTGCTGAAATGCTTACACGTTCACTGATTTGGCTTTCCTCCTGCAGTCGGCATCATAGTGCATGTTTTGTGAGATAGAAGAGGACTTTGTGGATTGGTGTCTGACACATGTGTTCATGTTGGTTGGACTTGTGGCTTGGGCAGCACTGGGTTGGGGTGCTTTCTTGATGTGCACTTACCCTTTATATAAAACTCTCTTTATATATATAAAACTCTCTTTTATACATGAGTTTCTGTAGATTTATTTCTCTAAAGTACCCAGACTAACACAGTGAGTATGAAGCTTAGTTTACTATCTACCCACCACATGGCTCACAGAGTAAAGAGCCCAGGAATTTGAAGTACCATTAACCTCTCCACCACATCCAGGAGAGAGGATCTGTACCTGCAATAGGGTTCAGTGAGCCAGGAGGGAAAGAACCCATGGAGAGGAGAGGGGCCTCCTTTCCCTACATGTATGCCCTAACAAAGGCTAACTAAGTTAAGTGTAGGTTTTGACTATAACATTAGATAGACGATTTAGGTACTGAAATGAGATTTTTATTCTATGCTTCCAAGAAAAATAACCAAGGAAGCTTTTTAATATCTAAGAGTGAGAAGAAGAGTCACAAGGTGCTGAAGTTTTTTGTTTTTTTTAATGTCTTTTTTTTTAATTTTAACAATTTATTAGGGGCTCATACAATTCTTATCACAGTTCATACATATACATACATCAATTGTATAAAGCACATCTGTACAGTCTTTGCCCCAATCATTTTTTCTCCTCTTTTCTTTTTTTACATTTTATTAGGGACTCATACAACTCTTATCACCATCCATACATATACATACATCAATTGTGTAAAGCACATCCATACATTCCCTGCCCCAATCATTCTCAAGGCATTTGGTCTCCACTTAAGCCCCTTGCATCAGGTCCTCTTTTTCTTTCCCCTCCCTCTCCTTTCCCCCCTCCCTCATGTGCCCTTGGTAATTTATACCTCGTTATTTTGTCATATCTTGCCCTATCCGGAGTCTCCCTTCCCCCCTTCTCTGCTGTCCCTCTCCCAGGGAAGAGGTCACATGTGGATCCTTGTAATCACTTCCCCCTTTCCAACCCACTCACCCTCCACTCTCTCAGCATCGTCCTTCACACCCTTGGTCCTGAAGGTATCATCCACCCTGGATTCCCTGTACCTCCAGCCCTCATATGTACCAGTGTACAGCCTCTGTCCTATCCAGGCCTGCAAGGTAGAATTCGGATCATGGTAGTTGGGGGGAGGAAGCATCCAGGATCTGGGGGAACGCTGTGTTCTTCATCTGTACTACCTCGCACCCTAATTAACCCATCTCCTCTCCTAAACGCCTCTATGAGGGGATCTCCATTGGCCGACACTTGGGCCTTGGGTCTCCACTCTGGTGCTGAAGTTTTTATCCAGGGTCAGGATTGTGCTACTCCTGAATGAAGGCAATAAGAATAATAGAAAGTCATAAATAAAGTTTTACTCCCCTTTGTCAAGAGGTAGATTTTTTCAACATTCCCATTATATGGGAGAGGCAAGATACATGCCTCTGCATTCTTCTAAGTTCCATGAAGATGGTAATCTGGGCTTTGTTTTTCCCGTGGTTTCCCCACAGTCCCACACAGTGTTTCCCCTGTTCTATCTGCTTTTATTTAGTGATTTTACTTTAAGTAATTTCTATTCATCATGATTTTTTTTCTCACATACTTCTTGATATTTCTAAAATATTATTTTATTTATTTATTCTTAGCAGTTAAATTGACATATAATTCACATAGAATACAATTCAATGGTTCTATCATATTAAAACAGTTGTATGAACATCACCCATATCAATTTTAGAACAGTTTCTCCTTTCTTGTTCTCACTGTTATTAATTCCCCATTTACCCCAACATCCCCTGCTTTACCCTCAGGAAACCATTAATCCAGTTACTGTTTCTGTAGATTTTTACCTGTTTGGGATTTCATATACAGAAAAATATACACATACATGCACAAAACCAACAATAACAAAATAAACCAGAGGAAAAGCCTCAATTTAGAAGAAAATATTAAGAACTACAGTATATTTAATATGGTTTAATAAAAATTAATTCAGGGGTATACACCTAAACAGACCCATAACGAAAGAAGAAATAAAGAAGGTCATCCAGAAACTCCCAACCAGAAAAGCCAAGGGCCATACAGATTCACAGGGGAGTCCTACTGTGTGAGTCTGGGTACTTTAGAGAAACAAATCCACAGCAATTCATGTATAAGAGAGAGTTTTATATAAAAATTAAGTGCACATCAAGAAAACATCCTAACCCAGTGCTGCCCACATCCACAAGTTCGACATTAACTCATATGTCCAACACCAATCCACAAAGTCCTCCTTCATCTCAAAAAATACGTGCAATGATGATGACTGCAGGAGGAAAGCTGAGTCAGTGAGCGTGTAAACATCTCAGCGCTGGCAGGATCTCCACATGGCTGCTCCAGCATCAGGGTAGGTCCATTTGGTTTTTCCTCTGAGATGTCTTTCAGGAAGTGAGCCTTGACAGCTGAAATAGGGAACTAGCTAAGACAGCTGCCTCCTGGTCCAACCATCAGAGACCAGCAAGAGACCCTACAGCTAGAAAGACAAGGCTCACTGAGTCATTTATCCCTATACCCTTCAATTAGCTCCACATATGTTTACCTGCCAGGTTGGCACAATAAACTAACTACCTCAGCTACCAAGCCTTTAGCAAGGAAATAGCACCAATTATACACAAAATAATCCCAAACAACAAATTCCCAAACTTGTTCTGTGAAGTCAGAATATACCTAGTACAAAAAAATAAACAACAAGAAAAGACCCCACAAAGACAGAAAACTACATACCAATATCCATCATGAACATAGATACAAAATTCTCTACAAGATTCTGGTGAACAGAATTCAACAGCATATCAAAAACTAATATATCACAACCAAGTGGGAGTCATAACAGGGATACAAGGATGGTTCAACATCAGCAAAACAATAAATGTAATTCACCACATAAACAAAACGAGGAATTAAAAACAACAGGATTGTATAAATAGATACAGAAAAGGCATTTGAAAATATCCAACACTCATTCCTAATAAAAACACTCAAAAAATCAGAATAGAAGAGAAACTTCTCAGCATAATAAAAGCCATGTATGAGAAACCAACAGCCAGCATCATGCTCAACTAGAGAACATTGAAAACATTCCCTTTGAAAATGGGAACCAAAGCAAAGATGTTCACTATCACCACTCTCATTCAACATTGGATTGGAAATCTTCACCAGAACCACTGAACAACAGAAAGGAGAAATGAAACGGACATGATTTGCAGATGGCATGATACCATATTTAGAGAACTCCAAGAGCACCACAAAAAAATTACTGCAAAACACTGAGGAGTTTAGTAAAGTGGAAGACTGAAAGTTTTTAGCAAACAAAAATCAATTGGATTCCTGTATACCAACAAAGAGATCCCACAAAAAGGCCATTTGCAATAGCACACAAAAGATTAAATACTGAGGAATAAATATAACAAAAGAAACAAAACACCCACTTGAAGAAAACTACAGGGCACTACTACAAGAAACCCAATGAGACCTACACAAGTGGAAGAATATCCCATGTTCATGGATAGGTAGACTCAACAGAGTGAAAGTGTCAGCACTAGTTAAAGCAATCTATAAATGCAATGACATTCCAATCCCAAACCCAACTACATTCTTTTTATAAAAATGTAAAAACTACTAACCAATTTCATGTGGAGAGCAAAGAAACCCAGGATAAACAAAAAACTCCTTCAAAAGAAAAACAAAGTAGGAAGCCTTGCACTACCAACCTCAAAACCTATGACACGGCTACAGTGGTCAAAACAAACTAGTACTGGTACAACCACAGATACATAGACCGATGGAACAAGATAGAAAACCCAGAAATGAAATCACCTACCAAAAGACAATTGATTTTGGAAAAAAGACCAAAATATATTAATGAGAAAAAGACACCCTCTTCAACACCGATGCTGGGGGAAAAATGTATCTATGTCTGCAGAAGAATGACACAAGATCTACACCTCAGCTCATGCACACAAAAAACTCAAGAGGGATTAAAGACCTAAATGCAAACCCCAAATCTGTAAGGATCATCAATGAGAAAACCAGGACCAATTTTAGGGCAGGATTGCAGGGCATACTCAGACTACCAAGCATAATAAAAAATCACACACAGCAGAAGACAAAATAGATGACTGGGGCCTATTAAAAATAAGACAATTCTGCACATCAAAATATTTCATCCAAAGACTAAAACAAGAACCCACAGAATGTGGGGGAAAAATTTTTCGCAAAGACAACAGACAAGGGTCTCATCACTAAAATATATAGAATTCTGCAACATTACAAGAAGAAAATGAATAATCCAATTAAAAGGTGGGCAAAAGACAAAATCATAGAAGTCACCAAAGAAGAAACTTGAATGGCAAACACATGAGGAAATTATGCGATCACTAACCACTCAGGATGTGCAAACTGAAACAGTTATGACATACCAGCTTACGCCACAATGGCCACATTCAAAGAAACAGAGACCGCAACTTCAGGAGACGGTATGCAGAGACTGGAACGCTCACACACTACTGGTGGGATTGCAAATGTGTCCACCATTAAGGAAAGTGGTGTGGCCCTATCTGAAGCAACTAATCATAGAAATACCGTATCCCAGAAATACCTCTGATGTGTATTTACCTTTAGGAAGCAAGAGAAAGAACATGAATGGCCATATACTGTTTATAGTAACACAGTCCGTAAGAGCAAAACTTGGAATTTCACAACGATACATGAATGGATACAGAAACTCTGGTGTGTACACCCAATGGAATATTATGCATTCGTGAAAAATTACACTATTTCCAAGAATGGAATCACAGATTTGACAAATGTATTAAGTGTAATGGAGAGTGCTTTGAAGGTGATAAGGTTGTTTTGTTAAAAAAAAAAAGTTAAAATACATAGGTTTGGGGGGAAAATGACACTGAAACCACAAATTACCTCATAACATGGAAAGATATGGAAAAGCTTTTGCTTAGTGAAATTCGTCCATCACAAATGGACAAACACTGTATGAATCCACTACTACAAGAATAAAAACAAAAGATAGCCTTCCACCCTCAGGTCATCTAGTCTTCTAAGCAATCTCCCAAGAAACAAGGTAGAGGCTCCGCCTTGAGCCCATGAACCACACATCATGCTTTCTATGGGCACGCCACTCAGAGGAGACCTCACCTCAGCTGGGGTCAGTTTTTCAGGATGTGCTCATCAGTTGCTGCCATAAAACATTGTGCTGCGGTCACCTCCAATTAACAGATAAAAGTGTTAAGTGAACCTGATTGGGAATTCCACTCAGAATAGGAGGAGGGGGCATACAGGTCTCAGGGAAGGTGATTACATTGCTGTTGGTGGGTAAACATGGAGGAGCAGACTCCTGTCAAGAAACACACACACATACAAACAACAGTACTTATATTGTTAAGTACCCAAGGAAAGAATATGGCCAGTACTATGTTCCTAGTTGGACACTGTTGACCTAGCCGCTATCAAGCTCTTGACGGCCCTGGCCATTTGATCTATATTACTGGGACCTTAGGCTCTGTTCTTTTGAGGCACACACCATCCTCCACAGGCCAAACCAGAATGGAAACCCCACTATGTGAACTGGGCTGTAGCTCAAACTTACCGGTAGCCCTTGATCTTCAGGCTGAAACTCACTCATGTTTCAACATCAGATGACTACTATTCCAAGGTTTTAGAACTGGCAATCATTGCTATTTCTGGAGAGCTCTTGCCTTGAGGGTACCAATGAGCAGTGGCCTGAGACTGTCATATGCTTTCTTTTTTAATGTTCTTGTTGCTTTATTATGACACCATTAATCTGGTAGGCATGGTTCTACCTGATAGGCTGTTGTGAATGTATTTTATGGAAGGTCTTGCTCTATCATCAATTACAATTGTTTGTGTTAATAGCGTCAAGTCACTTAAGAGTTTAATCTGTACAAGTCAACAATTCATGCATTGAGGTTTGTGGCTGACCTACAATTAAATAATGGTCCTTTTCTCAAAAGTGTCTTAATTTCTACACCCTTGGCTAAATTAATGATACTATCAATAGAATTACCGTATGTCCCAGGAGGATGATCCATAATGTTTTCTAATATAAAATGATACTGATGTCTCTAAAGTAAACCAGTGACATATATAAATCATAGATCCATGAGTGGATTTGGGGCTCACACTTTATTCTAGCCCCAATTTTAGAACAATGAAATATTATATGGTCCTTCTTGATGCCTGCCATTATGAAGAGACCACTAAAGATATGAGTGCTATAGAAAAGTGTGGTAAAGAAACTAGATGATGCCTGGTTATTAGACAGAAGGGCATATGGGATTTTTGAAGAGTTGTCTTTGAACAAACAGCCATCTGAAGAGGTGCCTTCTAGGTCCACACAGAAGAAGCACACCGGCCTGTGTGATCCAAAGACTGTGATGGATAAAACCCAAACCTGAAAGAGGGAAACGTATCAGAGCTTAAATCGTGAACAGCCTGTTTTGGGAAGGCTATTGATGACAGTGGAAATCGAAAATCCATTCTCAGTGTCCACATATGGACTAAACCCCCAGTGAACCTCCTCTGACCACAGGCCAGGAATGTGGATAACCTTGCTCTCATGCAGAGTGCAGTGGGTTTGGTTTTGTTTTACAGTATTGTGTTTTCTACTTTTTACTGTATGTGAAATTCAGGATGGGGAGAACTATACAGGCATTGACTGCTTTGATGGTTTCTTGTGGGGTGTGGCAGAGGAGGCTCTTGGGAGGTGGGGAACTGATGACAATGAATCTATAGTTGATTTTGGAGATGATTGTACAACTCTTGTTAATATCATTGAACTGTTGCATTGTAGGATATGTGAAATAAATGCCAATAAAACTCTTAAGAAAAAAGGTTAAATTGTAACTGTGCTAAGAACTATGAAGGGGAAGCTTTATAAGGGAATTGAACCTCACAAGGAGGTCAAGGGTGACTTCTCTGAAGAGGGTCAGACTGCACAGAGACCTGAAGAACAGGGAAGTATTAACTAGCAACAGAAAGGAGGGGAGAACCTTCCAGACAGAGGAAGCAGCAAGTGGTAAAAATCATGGGATACTACAGAAGGTGAAGGTTAGTGAGGGAAGCAGAGAAAACTGCGCCCACAAAGAAAAAGAGAGTGAGCAGCTAAAGGAACTAATCCAGAGCTATATTTAAAAGACGAAGAAAGTAACCGTCATTCAAAGTTTATAGTCCAAAAATAACCATTATTAGTATTTAAATAAAATACTCTTGGCCATTTTCTTTCTAAGCTTGAAAACATGCACTTATCACATTTTTTAAATAAAGGGATCATATTGAACATATTTTTATCTCTGTCTTTTCACTTACTAATGACATATCATAAACATGCTACCAAGTCATCATGGTGGTTAAGGTGCCATCGAGTCGGTTCTGACCCATATCGACCCGATGCACAACAGAATGACACCATGCTGTATCTTTTGCCACCCTGACAGCTGTTCTCACGTTTGAGCCCACAGTTGCAGCCACTGTGTCAATCCATCTCCTTTAGGGTCTTCCTCTCCCTGCGGCCACTCTACCTTACGAAGCAGCATGATGTCCTTCGCCAGGAACTGACCTCTCCTGATAGATGACATGTCCAAAGTATGTGAGACTAAATCTTTCCCTCCTTTCCTCTAAGGAGCACGCCGGCCATACATCTTTCAAGGCAGATCCGTGTGGCCTTTTTGCAGTCCATGGTACTTTCCAACAGTACCACAATTCAAACTGCATCGATTCTGCTTGGTCATCTTTATTCAATGTCCAATTTTCCCATGCATATGAGGCTATTGAAAATACTATGGCTTGAGTCAGGCACGCCTTCATCCTCCAAGTAACACCCTTGCTTTTCAATATTCTCAAGAGATCTTGTGACGCAGATTTACACAGTACAATGCGTCATTTGATCTATTGACTGCTGCTTCCATTGGCATTGCTTGTGGATCCAATCAAGACAAGATTCTTGACAATATCAAACTTTCTCCATTTATCTTGATGTGATATATTGGTCCAGGTGTGAGGATTTGGGTCTTCTTGACATTGAGTTGTAATCTACACTGAAAACTGCAGTGCTTGATCTTCCGCAGCAAGGGCTTCAAGTCCTCCTCACTTTCAACAAGCAACGTTGTGTCATCTACACATTGCAGTCTATTAATAAGCCTTCCTCCAATCCTAATGGCACACTATTCTTTATATAATTCAGTTTCTCTGATGATTGGCTCAGCATACAAATTAAATAAGTATGCTGCAGGTTACAACCCTGTCAAATGCCTTTCCTAAATTTAAACGATGTCGAATTCCCTTGTTCCATTTGCACAACTGCCTCTTGATCCATGCCAGTAAATATAAACCCAAGTCATTAAATATAGGTTTTTCAATAATATTTTGTAAACTGCTTTCATGACTTCCCATGTATGGCTCTATTGTAATTTACTTGACAGGTGCTGTACTGGTGGAAGTCGCTTTTAATTATTCATGTGTTGAATGCAACATACCGGCATGAAGCAGGGAACCAATAGAGAGGTCTGGGGGGCCGGCCCCAATCCCAACTCTGTGGACAGCCTCCCCTCCCCCCAGAAGAATTCACTTCAGAGGAGAGCACTGAAGCTACAGCTCAGGGAGAGGGACCTCTCTGATCAGAGCACACAGGAGCAAATGAAGGGGGAAGAACAGAGAGTGGTCCACCAAGACCTGAGGACGATATCCCGCTCAGAGCAGCCAAAGTTCCAAGAGGACCACAGGGCTAATATATTTGTAAATGACAATGGGGTGGTAGATCTATGTGCATATATTTATAAGTTTAGTATTAAGGTAGCAGATGGACATTGGGCCTCCACTCAAGTATTCCCTCAATGCAAGAACACTTTGTTCTATTAAACTGGCATTTCACGATGCTCACCTTCCCAACACAGTCGCTGAAGACAAAGTGGGTTTATAAGCAAATGTGCTGAAGATAGCAGATGGTACCCAGTTATCAAAAGATATAGCGCTGGTGTCTTGAAGGTTTGAATATAAACCATCAGCCATGTAGCTGAGAAGCAACAAAGCCCACATGGAGGAAGCACACCAGTCTGTGCAATTATGAGGTTTCTATAGGATCAGGTATCAGGTATCAAAGAACAAAAATATAATATTGTGAATGAGGGGGAGTGTGGAGTGGAGACCCAAAGCCCATCGGTAGGAAACTGGACATCCCCTTAGAGAAGGGTCTCATGGAAGAGACAATCCAGTCAGAGAGCAGTATATCACTGATGAAACATACAACTTTCCTCTAGTTCTTTAATGTCCTCCCCACCCCACCCCCTACTATCATGATCCCAATTCTACCTTACAAATCTGGCTAGACCAGAAGCTGTACACTGGTACAAATCAGAGCTGGAAACACAGGGAATCCAGGACTGATAAACCCTTCAGGACCAATAATGAGCGTAGAGATACCAGGAGGGTAATGGGAAGGTGGGGGCAAAAGGGTAACCGATCACAATGATCTACATATAACTCCCTCCTTGGGGGAACAGACAACAGAAAAGTGGGTGAAGGAAGACATCGGACAGTGTAAGACATGAAAAAATAATAATAATTTATAAATCGTCAAGGATTAAAGAGGGAGTGTGGGGGGAGGTATGAAATAAGGAGCTGATATCAAGGGCTCAAATAGCAAGCAAATATTTTGAGAATGATGGTGGCAAGAAGGTACAAATGTGCTTGACACAATGGATGTATATATGGATTGTGATAAGAATTTAACAAGCCCCCAATAAAATGATTTATAAAGAAATATTCACGTCTATAAACAATGTAACAATAGCTGTCTTGCTACTGAAGACTTTGCACATTGAGTGATATTTTCCATACAATAAATTCCTAGAATTGGAAGAGGGGGTGAAGAGCAAATGATAAGGTGTTAAATCTAACCTAACTGGTTTTGGAATAATCCACTTTCCAATACACTCTGCATGATAACAAGGCTCTTCACACCAATGGCCTGTGGTCAGAGGGAGTCACCCGAGGCTGAATCCACGTGCATTTTCCCTTTACGTTTTTTTTTAATGAAACAGCTTCTAAATGGCCCGAGTAGAAGTCAAATGATAAATTATTACATGTAACCTAACTACCTCTGCCATAATCGACTTTACAGTGCTCGTTCTCTCTCTGGTAGCAAAGCTACTCATACGGTCAGAGGGGATTTACCGGAGGCTTCCTTGATGTGTGGACCCTGGAAATGAATTTGGGGGTTCCACTGTCATCATAGCCTTCTGCAAACCAGGAGTCACAATTTAAGCTCTGATGTCATTTCCTGCTATAGATTTAGATTTCATTATTTACAAACCTTGGATTGCACTGGTGTTCCCAATGTACTTGGTGTGGACTGGGATGCTTTTTCCATGTGGACTTAGTTTATGCCTCGCTTGGATGGCTGCTTGTTTGAGGACAAGCCTTTATGATCCTGGATACTGTTCTTTCTGTAGTATTAAGATTTTAGTATTAAGAATATGATAAAGAATAACATCTAAGGTACTCGCAATACTATTTTTTACTTTCTATATCTTCCCTAGATTCTATTTCTCTCTCCCTATATCTCTTTCACAAACTCTAACATCTATAGTTATATTAAATATAGAAGACAGAAACTGTTTTATACAAATTTTTGTTATCAACAATTAAAAAAAACTTTTACTAGCTTATCTGAAAAGTTCAAGACACATCAGAAAATGCATAATCACACCTGATTACACCTTTGCCAAAGACAGAATTTTCTTTGAGATTCAGTTTGTTGAATCAACACTCACAAACTCCTTCTCCTTGTGAATCAACATCCATCATTGTGGGAAACAGGAGTTCTCCAAGTTGTCTCCCCCAAATATGTGCCAAACTTAGCTGCTTGCAAATGACTATACACTTGGAGGTCATCAGAAGTAGATCAGGGTTATTCTTCCTAAGGGTTATCGGCCATCTAGACCAAGCAGACACCACTGTTTATCCCACAACAAGTAGGGCCCACTCCCTTCTGATAAGGATAGTAGCTGACTGTTTCCTGGTAGAGACCCCAGAGAGGTCAAGCCCACCCAAGGGTGACCAAGGTTAGGCCGTCATCATGAATCTAGAGTCCACCCTTCTTGTCACATGTATTCCTCTAGTTCCTCCCCTCCCGATCATGTGTACAGCCCTAGCTCATCCCCTTCCTGTTACACCTATGCCCATTGTACATCCCCTTCCTATAATGTGTATGCCTACTCTACTGCCCCTTCCTGTGACGTGTGGTTACCTGTAATCACGCCCCCTAAGTAGATATAACCCTAGGTTAGCAATTAACTGAACCTCCAGCCTCCTGCTGGGTTCTCAAGCATCCTTCTGGGTCCCTGCCCCACCTCGCCTCAGCCCACACTGTGCGCGGACCTGGCTGGTAAGATCATGACCATCCAGGAGGTGAGCATGCTACCATGAATTCTGTCTGACTCCATTATTTGACACTCTCTTTTATCTCTCATGCTTTCTGTAACTATATTTTATATATATATAACCATATTTTATATATATATATAACCATATATATAACCATATATATAACCATATATATATAACCATATTTTATATATATATATATAACCATATTTTATATAACCATATATATATAACCATATTTTATATATATTTTATATATATATAACCAACTGTACAATGTGCTTACTGAACCTGTGATTAGTTGGGGGGGGGGGGTAGGCTGGCGCCCCATTCCAACCACACATCATTTCTTTCTAGGAAAAAAAAAGATAGCAGACCTTCATGACCTCTCTTCTCCTTCTCCCTTCACCCCCATGCCAACTACTCTCTGAGTAAATCAAAGTATCCTGAAGGCCACTGAAACAATTTCTCTATGGCCAAAAGGAAAATTCAGGAGGAACAAAAAAACATCAGAGCAAAGCGTTCTTGTGAGTGTTCCCACACGAAGCAAGTTTGGGTGCAGCATATGCAGTCTCAGTTTTGGAAACCACAATATGCCATTCATCCCTAACTACATGATGGGACAGAAATGTTGTTGCTGAACCAACTGAGGAAAATATGCTTGCTGTTCACCCAAAACAAACTCATGAGCTCCCACTCTATTGCTTCACTTTGTCAAATGGGAAAAAGCCTATCCAAAGTGTCCCTAAATATAATTCCTATTTTGTTTCCATTTGCAAAAGTAAAGCAAGTGCGTGAAAGACACACGTGGAGCGGTGGACTTCTTTCATTATGAACTATGTATCCATTACAAACACAGATGCTGCTTAAGGAAATTCAGATGAAAGTAAGGCCACTTCAGGTCCTCACTAGGCAATAGGGGCTTGACAATTTTAAGATAAAAACACAGACATATGGGGATTTTGCATTTGAATAGGCTAATAAAACTCAAATATGAATGTCCCACTGAGAGCATTCCAGCCATTCCTTAAGAAATTCCTTTCACAGCAGCTAACTTCCTGCAGCTGCCTTTTTCATAGGCACCAACATGGACGCTGAAGTCCTAGCAAAAATGTAAACAAGCTCAGCTGCTAACCAGAAGGCTGGTGATTTCAGTTCAGCCAGAGATACCTCGGAAGAAAGACCTGGCAATCTGCTGCTGAAAGATTTGCCACTGACAACCCTGCACAGCATAGATCCACTGTGACGTCAGTACACTGTGGCAGCATATATTGGGATCACACCAATGGCAACTGTAGCACTGAGGCGAGGACTAAATAAAGGTGATCAAAGTAGTAACCTTGTGATTTCTCAGAAGGATAGTTCCTTGACTTCATTTTCTGTCTCTCCTCTTCCAAATCTTTCCAAGGCAAACCCCACTTTCTTGTCAAGAAACCAACTGGACTTTCAAAGCGCATCAACAAAATTTATAACCCAAAGCACCTCGCATCTGAGTTTTGGAGAGGTTGAGTTTGCGATGATCTATGTAGAGAAAACAGACTCAGCTATGAGTTAATAAAAAGTAATTACAGGAGTAATACAGGCGTCTTCCAACAAGATGACATAATCTGGAGATGTTACCACCAAAGATGAGAGGATTTGAATTTCTAGCTGCTTCAAAGTGCCTATTAATGGATTTTCAAAACTACCATTTTAATAAGCACTCATTTTTATAATATCCTTAATATATTCATATATTGTGTTCTATTCAGAAATAACTACCACCCTCATCCCTCAAATACTACTTATTTGTGTCAGAAAAATTGAACATTGAAAGTTGGTCTGATATTTGTCTTCAGTGTTGTTCCTGGAGGAATCAATAGAAGATGCTAACTTGATAGTGGCAATGACATCACCGTCTCTCCCCTATATGCAACGCATAGCACCTGGGGGCCAAGCAATAGGTAACAGCTTCAAGAATGGGTTGGAGATTTGCCAGCCTGTGGCAGGGCTGGGGAGTGGGGGCGTCTTCTCTGGCACGGCAGGCACCTAGAACGATGGGAGCCCACAGATCAGTGATTCTATTCCCTGAACCATGTGCCAACTATTTTTTATTCCCTGAGAAAGCAGTGGGCAGGCACAGATGGGAAGTGGGAAGCTGCAGAGGGGAAGACAACTAAATGGAAGTGTATTCCAGAGCTGGTGGCCTCTCCAGGAACACCCTGGGTGCATGCAGATGGCATCGCTGCCTCTCTGCCCCTTCTGAGCATTCAGTCCCCCAGTAAGTGGGGCTGAGGCCTAACAAGAGGAAACTAGAGCTACCTTAGATGTACGGCAGCCCATGGCCCACTGTTCAACATGTAACCTGTGGGATTTCCCATGCTCCCAAGAAACATGAGATAGTTTTAAAAATAAAAGTAGTGAGAACTTCTCTGGAATTTAGTATTAGGCTTGCTACTTTACTGTTGTTTCATACATGTAATTTGAGGGTATTAACAAAATTTCCTTCTTTGTCCTCTCTCCCACTTGAATGCCGAACTGCCTAGCGATGGGTGGATTTCTTGACAACTAGAAAGCATGAAAACATTTCTTTCCTAACAAGCTTCCAAAAAATGTGGCAGTCTAAATTTAGGAACTCTAGGTGTGTCAGCCCACACCTAGTAAGACCCCAGGCAGTAAGAAAAGCAGACTTCTCCAGATTCCATCAAGAGGTGTTGCCAAAGCTTCGAAGGGACTGACCCATGTGGTTACTTTGCCCACATCAAGAGCCATTGACAGTAATGAGAACAGTTTAGTACCCTTCCTGGCCATCTATGCTTTTTGCCACTTGGAAGAAGATGGAGTGGTGATTAGGAGGAGGAAGAGAAGGAGAAAATGCATGAGGAGGAAGAAAAAATTATATGATCAGAGCAAGGACGTAGTGGGAACCTCTCCCAGTGGCCTCCCTCTGGGCCCTTTCCTCTGCAACATATATGCGTAGCTCTCCCAGACACGGCCTATGAAGCAGGAGGAGGAAAAGCTCAGAGGCCATTGGGCAAATTGATCAGATCACCCACATAAGAACCTGTGCCAGGGCTCCTTATTCTGTTCCCAGGTGTTCTCGAGCCGAGTATCCTTTTCTACCTTGAGCATCAAGCCGTCAAGTCATCCTGATTCAGTCCCACCTAGTTATCCACCGATCCACACAAAGATTATAGACCTACTTTCTACTCAGTATTCGGAGTGTTCAAATAAAAACAAACGCTGGAGGCTGCTTTGGAAAAGCCTTGGAGACTGTAGCACTCTGGCATGGGGGTGTTTTTGCTTTCATGACAGCAGAGCCTTTTTTTAAAATGCTGAGATATAATCTCTAAAAGGTGAGAAGAGAGTCACTGAGAGAAGAAGAGACACTGAGACTATCGCTCTGGAGTCCCTCTGGTGGCTTCAGACTGTTTCACATTTACTACCTGTGTGCATTGCCCTGCTCCATGCCTGTGTTTCTCCAAATGATGACAACACAACTTTGCAGTATTGCTTAGGGACTGACTCCTGTGTGTAAAATACTCAGAGGGTACATGATGCACAGAAAATGCTATCTACAATCTTTTAAGTATATTTAAAGTAGGGTCAAAATGTGGGGAGAGCTGAGCCCTCCGACTGTGCTCCCCATCCCCAAGCAGGGCAGTAAAACAAAGATCTGGCCTCAGTGATTCTTAGTTGCCTCGTCACCAGTTTCATTGCTATGTCTAATAAATACTCCCTGTACGTGTAGAAAATTGGAGTCTTTGCTTCTGTCGATTTCCAGGGAAAATTTGAAAAGAGATGTAATTCAAAAGGAGCACAAAACCGCAGGCTCCTCAGTGTCTATTCATCCATATGTGGCAGTGCTTGGCCTCTTTAGATGACAGTCTTTCATGGGAAAGTGAACTCCATACTCAGCTCACAAGGAAGAACTCTGATCAACAACATTTTCATTCAGAAAAAAATAAATTTACGTCATCCATAATGGTTACATTTTGTAATATCCCTTATCATTTTTAACACACTCATCCTCATTGACCCATAGCGCTACATGGGATAACACTGGAGACACAGTGTGGGAATTGTGCCCGGTCTGACCTCACCACAGCAGGGAAAAACACTAAGAACGTGCAAGGAAGTAGCAAGGGGGGCAAAGCAGTGAAATCCCTGGGGAATATCAAAAACAGACGTTGGTGCCAGGGTATGGCACCCTATCAGACTTGACCAGAAAACACTCCTAAAAGTCAACAAACAGACCTGTAACTATTTACAGGCTTTTCATTTTTGTTGTTGTTGCTTTGGTTTGGTTTGGTTGTTTTTCTTTGCTTTGCTTTGTCTTGCTTTTGCACTTGTTATTGTCTCTGCATGTCTATCTAGATAAGATAGGCGGGATAAACAATCTGGAGGAGAAAAAAACAGGACCTACTGTTCTGGGGAGGGGACACAGGAGAGGGGGAGGCAGGGAAAAGGAAGGGGTTGCCAACAAACTCAGGGACAAGGGAACAACAAGTGATCTTAAATCGATGGCAAGGAGGGCATCGTGGGGCTTAATCGAGTACAATGTAGCCGCAAGGAATTACTGAAACTGAATGAAAGCTGAACATGATAGGGAGACAAAAGAAAAGTAAAAGGAAGTAGAGGAAAGAACTAGGAGGCAAAAGATATTTATAGAGGTCTAAACAATGGTATGTACAAATGTAAATATATTTATATATAATGATAGGGAAATATATCTATGTACATATATTTGTAAGTTAAGTACTAAGGTAGCAGATGGACAATGGGCCTCTACTCAGTACTCCCTCAAGGCAAGAACACTTGGTGCAAATAACCTGGCATTCTGTGATGCTCACCTTCCTGACAGGATTGCTGGAGACAAAATGGGTGCATAAGCAAATGTGGTGAAGAAAGCTGATGGTGCCTGGTTTAGATAAACAAGCAACCATGTAGCTGGGAAGCAACAAAGCCCACATGGAAGAAGTACACCAACCTGTGTGATCATGTGGTGTTTATAAGATCAAGTATCAGGCCTCAAAGACCCCAAACAAAACAAAACAAAAATTGATGTGAGAGAGGGGGAGGACAGAGTGGTGACCCAAAGCCCATCTATAGGCAATTTGACATCTCTTTACAGGAGGGTCACAGGGAAGAAATGAGCCAGTCAAGGTGCAGTAGAGCATTGATGAAACACAACTTTCCTCTAGTTTTTTAATGCTTCCCCATCCCCCACTATCATGAACCCAATTCTACCTAACAAATCCAGTTAGACCAGAGTATGTACACTAGTACAAATAAGAGCTTGTAACACAGGGAATCTAGGACAGATAAACCCCTCAGGACTAATAATGAGAGTAGCGATACCAGGAGGGCAAGTGGAAGGAGGGGAGAGAAAAAATGAACTGATCACAATGATCAACATATAACCCCCTCCCAGGGGGACAGACAACAGAAAAAAAATGGATGAAGGGAGACAGCAGTCTGTGTAAGACATGAAAAAGAAATTTTTATAAGTTATCAAAGGTTCATGAGGGAGAGAGGGCAGAGGAGGGGGAAAATGAGTTGATACCAAAGGCTCAAGTAGAAAGAAAATATTTTGACAATAATAATGACAACACATGTACAAAGGTGCTTGACACAATGGATGGATGTATAGATTGTGATAAGGGCTGTAAAAACCCCCGATAAAATGATTTAAAAAACTAACAAACACTCATCCTTGGTGATGAACAAAGATTTTCATTCAAATTTTTGAAAACATGACAAATACAGAGATAATAAAGCATATATTTAATATTTTGAATACATAAGGAGTTTTAACTAATGAAAACTTGAAATGATTACATGCGTTCCATTCTCATATGATTTATTATAAACTCCAGTGCATTTATTCTATTTCTGTGTAGCTGAAAACCCTCGGTCTGCCTTGAGAAAGTCAAAAAAACAAATTCATTGCCATCGAGTCAATGCCAACTCATCGGGACTCTATAGGACAAAGTAGAACAGTCCTCCTAAGTTTCCAAGACTGTAACTCTTTACAGGAGTGGAAAGCCCATCCTTATCCCATGGAGTGACAGGTGATATTGAACTGTTGACCTCGATGATTACATCTGAACATATAACACTATGCCACCAGGGCAGTGGGAAAAGCCACAGCACTGGACAAGATATATATATATATATATAGATAGATAGATAGATAGATAGATAGATGATGTATAAATGATAGATTTGAAAGATAGATATACAGATAGATTATATATAAATGATAGCTTAGATAGATAGATAGATAGATAGATAGATAGATAGATAGATAGATAGATAGATATAAAGAAAGATCTGGCATCTCTGTCACCCACTTGCTCTGTAAGGGCATTAGTTGATCATTTATATGACTTTGAGCTACATAGAAGACTTCTGGCAAGATGGCATATGAGTCAGACATGATACACAGATCGTGTACATTAAGTAGGTTCTCATACTTATTTGGCCTACCATGCCCTTTCAGGAAAAAAACAAACTGTTCAGCACTCCTCTGCTCCTGCAAATAAAACACCTTTACTATAGCCTATAATCTAGGATAAAGTGTAGGTATCTGCTTTGCAGCTCCTATGCATCGTTCCAGAGCCTCACAGAGGGTGGTATCTCCCATGTTAGGAAACTACTCTGTAACAAAGATAGAGAAGGCCAACCAAAACAAATACAGATGATTATCCTTGATCCCTTTCCTTCAGAGAAGTGGATAGTGAAGTTGATCAAATATCAAACTAGGAGAAGCAGCCGAACAAAGGTGGCAAGGAGGCAGTTGGAACAGGTGAGCTGCCAGCTTATCTGACACAGTGTGGCTATTTTCACAAATAGTAATTGATCGATACAGAAATCTGGTCATGTGTTCCATTCATGAAGAAAACCAGCACAGGCACAACTGGCTAACAAAAAGATGTGATCCTCCCCATTTCCCACACTCTCTTTACCCACTAGTGGCCAGTGACACTCTGCCTTCCACAGCCCATCCCCTCCCTGAGGTTGGAGATGCACTCGGATGGATCTCGGAGTGTCTGAAGTCCACCACAATCACTTTTAGAACATGTTCTCCCCTCTTGTACTGACTGTGACGGCTTTGGAACTACCTGGGGAACAAATTCAAAGTAATTATATTGAGGTGTTTTCAATGGCTTGAGGAAAAATTGAGAAAATTAAAGAGAAAATCAAGGGAAACACTTGAAAGCTTCAGAATATCCCTACAAGGAAAACTGACAAAATAAGCAGAAAGTTATAACGCCTACCAAACAGCAAATAGAAATCCAGAAGATTAATACTAAGATTTCAGAAATAGTTAATATCTTGATAGGACAAAGGAGTGGATTTGAATCATCGGAAGACTAAATTAGTGGGTTTGAAGACAGATCCGGCAATATTAATTTGCGAGAACAACTTCCCCTCCCCCCAAAAAGGAAGGAAAAAAAGTCCAAAATTTATATGGACACCATCACACCATCAAGAGGAACAGCTTCTAGGATATCAGAATTCCCTAAAGCAAATAGAGAGAAGGGGGAAAATGTCAAAGAGTTGTTAGAACAAAGCTTCCCTAATATCATGCAAGACAAAGAAATATATGCATTTAAGAAGCTGAACAAAATCCAAGCAGTATAGGGCCTAAAAGAAAAGCACCAAGACATATCATAATTAAACCAAACACAAGGCAAGACTCCTGAAAACAGCTTGGGACAAACAAAAGTTTCCTACAAAGAAAAGTGAATAAGACTAAGCTCTATGATTTCTGGATCGAGATGGGCATTTAGAAACAGCACAAGTAAATGCTTCTACAATAATCAAGGAGAAATCAACATGGAAGAAAAATTAGGTTGCCTCAATCTTGGAAAATGATGTAAAAGGTATGTGCATAAGCTTCAAAATCCTAGAGAGCATGTGTGGGGACAGAAAAAGAGGAGAAAAGAGAATATTTGTTTAAAGGGTATCCAACACTCTCTCCTGCCCCCCAGCCTTCTTGTGTCAACTAACCCATGCTTTTACCCACCCAGCACAGTGTTCCTGGACTGAAGAAAGAATCCACACAAGCAATACACTTGTTCTGTCTTTTAATTGCCTTTTTCTTCTCTCCTCTCTCTGTCTTCTTTCTCCTTTCTTGCTCCTTCTGTTTTGTGGTTGCTATTACTCTTTGCTTGCATCACTTGACAGGGTCAACCACCTCATATGATCCAATCTCCCTACCACCCCTAAGAGCTGCAGCATGGTGTCCAGGAGAAAGCATTCAATCTCACTCCTCACGAAACACACAAAAAAGGGGGACCCAAATACATGTACAGTAACAATTGTATGTATCTTATAAGAAACACATATGAGACACAAAGACAAAAATAGACTAAAGCTCAAAAGGTAGAAAATATATATATCAAGCTAATGGCAACCAACCAAAATAAGGAGTGGCAATATTATTCTCCAATAAAATAGATTTTGTGATAAAAATCCATCTTTAGAAGCAAAGAATTGTATTACATAAAGATTAAAGGGACAGTAGAACAAGAAGATATAAGCATAATAAATATATGCACCTAGTGAAAGATCATTAAAATATATTCCTCAACTTGTAAAGAGCTGAAGAAAAAACAGAGACACCTTCAATAATAGCAGACAACTATTCAACTTCAACCCAACACTCTTAGGATACCAAGGAAAGAGCTTAACTGGGAAGAAAATCAACAAAGATATAGTAAGAACAAAACAATACTATTAACCACCCTAACCTCCTAGACATATACAGAACACTCAAGAACAACACAATGTACATTCTTCTTCAATGTACAATTGAACATTCTCTAGACTAAAACCATGTGCTAGGACATGATGAAGATCTTAACAAACATTAAAATACTGAGATTTTACCAGACATTTTCTCAGACCTCAACAGTATAAAATTAGAAATCAATGAAAGAGCGAGGGAAAATAACATATATAGAAACTGAGCAGCATACTGCTTAATAATTACTGGGTAATTGACAAAATAAGGAATAAAATTTAAAGTTCCTTTAAACAAATGAGAAAAAAAAGACAACATTCCCAAACCTTTTGGACACAGCAAAATAGTACTAAGAGGGCAATTTATAGCAATGAACTCACAGATGAAGAAAAGAAATCAACACTTTCACCTAGACTCTCCAACAATTAAAACATGAGCACAAAAATAAATTTTCAGTCACCAGGATAAAATAAATCATAAAGATTAGAGTAAAATTAAATAAGTCAGGAAATAGAAAAAATCAACAAGTCAATAAGTTGGTTCTTTAAAAGATTGATCAAATTGAGAAAATACTGGAAACTTAGAGTTAGAGAAGATGTAAGAATAAGAAGTAGAAAGGATGACATCACAACCTAACCAAATTATATAAAAGAAATACAATATTGCGAAAGACTAACAAATTTGAACACTTAGATAAAATGGACAAATTTCTGGAAACTCACTATGTGCTGCAATTAACAGACTAATGTAAAAAATCTCAACAGATCTATAATAGAAGAAGATACAGGACATGTCATTAAAAGTATTCTGATATAAACCCCACTAAGCAAACTGAACTTCACTTTAAAATAACCTGATGCAGATACAAGGAACTGAAATCCTTAGGAATAAACCTAACCAGAGAAACAAAGGTTTGTACAGAGAAAGCTAGAAAACACTACCACACGAAATCAAGAGAACTTTGTAAATGAAACAATGTCCCATGTTCATGGATATGATGGCTTAAGGATTGTTATAGGAGCTGTAAGAGTCCCCAGTACTCAAATAGAAAGGAAATATTTTGAAAATTATGATGGAGGCTGGAAGGTAAACAAGCTCAGAGGCAACAAAGCCCACATGGAAGAAACACACCAGCCTGTGCGATCATGAGGTGTCGAAGGTATCAGGCATCATCAGAACAAAAAAAATCATATCATTATGAATGGGGGGGGCTGCAGAGTAGAGGCCCAGAGCCCATTCGTAGGCCACTGAGCATCCCTTACAGAAGGGTGTCAGGGAGGAGACAAGCCAGTCAGTGTGATGTAGCAACGATGAAACATACAACTTTCCTCTAGGAACTTTCCTAAATGCTTCCTCCTCCCCCACTACCACGATCCGAATCCTACCTTACAAATCTGGCTAGACCAGAGGATGTACACTGGTGCAGATAAGAACTGGAAACACAGGCAATCCAGGCGGATGATCCCTTCAGGACCAGTGGTGAGAGTGGTGATACTGGGAGGGTAAAAGGAGGGTGGGCTGGAAAGGGGAAACTGATTACAAGGATCTACATGTGACCTCCTCCCTGGGGATGGACAACATAAAAGTGAGTGAAGGGAGACATCAGACAGGGCAAGATATGACAAAATAATAATTTATAAGTTATCAAGGGTTCATGAGGGAGGGGGAAGGGGGGAGGGAGGGGAAAAAATAAGGAGCTGATGCCAGAGGCTTAAGTGGAGCGCAAATGTTTTGAGAATGATGAGGGCAATGAATGTACAAATGTGCTATTAAAAAAAAGTCACAGAGTGGCAGATTTTTTTAAAAAGAAGCATCATTGTGGAGAGAAAATGTTTTGAGAATTATGAGAGTAATTAATGTACTGAAGTGCTTTATATAATTGATGTATGTATGGATTGTGATAAGAGTTGTATGAGCCCCCAATAAAATTATTTTTTTAATAAAATCATGATGGAAACATATGTACAAATGTGTTTAACACTATGGATGGATGGATAGATTTTTTAAGAGCTATGAGAGTCCCCAATAAAATGATCTTTTTCTTTCCCCACCCCCCACCCTTATATCCCCCCGGTAGAGTGTACACTTTTATTATTTTCATCTCTCACACTGACCACTGTCTCCCTTCCCCCATGTTTTCTGTTGTTCTTAAAAAAAAAAAGCTGATACCATGGGCTCAATAGAAAGTAAATGTCTAGAAAAGAATGAAGGCAGCATATGTACAAAAAATGCCTGATTCAATCGATGTATGGATTGTGATTAGAGTTGTATGAGCCCCCCAATAAAATGATTTTTAATTACCTTTTTTAAAAAGACTTGATAAGTCAATTCTACCCAAAAGAAACTATAAATTCAGCTCAGTGGATTTGACAGGGTATTTATATATGCAAATTTACGGTAATAAAACTCTATGGATGTGGAGTGGCATGCAGAGGGTAAAGTTATGAAAACAACTTTGCCATAAGCAGACAGCTTGAGGAAACAAGCTACTGGGGCTGGGGGTTCATAACTCTGGGTTTAGGACACACCACAGTCAATTGGCATAACATAGCCCACAGAGATGATATTCTATATCCTACTGAGAAGTATCTGGGGTCTTAAAAGTTTATAAGTGACCATCTATGGTGCTAATATAGGTCTCGCCCTATCCAGAAGAAAGAAACATGAAAAAAATTAAATTGCATGGAAACAATGAGGTAATCAAATGGATATTGGACCGCTTGAACATCAGTCTCCAGGTCCCTGAGACCAGAAGAACTATCTGGTGCCTGGCTACTGCTACCCATGTCCCGGAAAGGGGTCGCCTCCAGATTCTGGATTTCTCACTGCAATTGAGTGGATAACAAATCATCGGGGCTCCACAGAGTGGATAAAATTGGAGGGAAATGTGGGTCAAAACTTTAAATGTGGTTCAGTAGAGACTGAGGGAACCCCTGCGACTGACCTTTAGCCACCTTGCAGGTCTATAAACAAACTCAGTCCCATCACTCAGTTTTCAGCCAAAATCCAGACAAGAGCACAAGGGGAGCAAAGACACTGGGGAGGTAGATGGTGAGCACGGGATAGAACTTCCTTGTAAGACGCTGAACTACCTTACAGGCAGCACACACAAGAAACTCCATTTTGGAGAAGAAATAAAGTGTGATATTTAGGCCCAGCTGAAAAGTTGAGCACTGTCAAGAGCCAACAGATGGTCTGAAGAAGCCACCCCAGAAAGTCTGGAGAACCCCGATTAGACCAAAAAGACATCAAAGAGCCAGCTGAACTGCCGATATAGACCTTTCTGAGAGCTAGGAACCAAGGAGACATCAAACCCCGCTCTCTGCAACTCTACCCGAGAACATTGATAAGGCAATGCTTAATGGGACTGTGATGCTGAAATTATTAAGCAGTGTGTGGCCCCTGTACCTGATATTTGTTTGAAATGATATTATAGTTTGAGTTTCAATTAGGGTTGTTAGATTGTTTGATGTGTACTTGCAGTGAATAACCGAGCATTCAAAAATGCCAAGGAGTGTTAAGTCATTCTTGATCGTGCCATTCATGACAGTCTGAACACCTTAGAATAATTCCTCATTTAACACAAGATAAAAATGGCAGCACTTACCCACGATAAAGTTCAGAAAGTTTACCAAACAAGGAGGAATGGAAATCGAAAACACAGGGAGGAAGTGGGATACATCGTGGAGATTGAAATCAATGTCATCATGAAACAAAATGTGAACAGACTGTTACATGGGAAACTGATCTGTTCTGTAAATATTCACCTAATTGACAATAAAAAATAAAAACAATAGGAGATAAAAATTCATAATTTAGTATATAAAACCTTTTTTTAAGCCTGAAAATTTAGGCTTATTCTCCATAAAAATCACTCACCTTCCCGAGTTCTGAGCCCACCTTCTTGTAGGCAGCTTTTTGATCTACCCACCTTCTCTAAACTTAGAAAGACTCTCAATTGTCTACAGTCTCTAATCTTACAAAAAGAAAAGAAATAACTCCATTTCCCCTATCTTTTTTTTTTAACATTTTATTAGGGGCTCATACAACTCTTATCACAATCCATACATATAAATACATCAATTGTATAAAGCACATCCATACATTCCCTGCCCCAATCATTCTCAAAGCATTTGCTCTCCACTTAAGCCCTTTGCATCAGGTCCTCTTTTTTCCCCCTCCCTTCCCGCTCCCCCCTCCCTCATGTGCCCTTGGTAATTTATACATTGTTATTTTGTCATATCTTGCCCTATCTGGAGTCTCCCCCCCCCTTCTCTGTCGTCCATCTCCCAGGGAGGAGGTCACATGTGGATCCTTGTAATCAGTTCCCCCTTTCAAACCCACTCACCCTCCACTCTCCCAGCATCGCCCCTCACACCCTTGGTCCTGAAGGTATCATCCGCCCTGGATTCCCTGTGCCTCCAACTCCCATTTGCACCAGTGTACAACCTCTGCTCTATCCAGTCCTGCAAGGTAGAATTCGGATCATGGCACTCTACCAACTTTCAAACCCTACGTATCTTGAGACTGGGAGTTGAGTCACTGATTTGTTGAAAGGTGCTACTATCTCTCCCCTGAAGAGTCACCTAGCTTGTGCTTCCAGAATTCTGAACCCAAAGATCCGACACTTGTGCAAAGTTTATGACCCAGCACAACCTACACGGTGAAGGAATCTTTCTTTTCAGTTGAGATTTGGAACAAAAGTTACGAAGCAATTTAGTTTGCTATTGAGCCATGTGTATACATTTTGTTTTGTAACATTAGTTACAAACATCTCAATGTTCTCAATGCAGCATCAATCTTCTGACCTCCTTCAGGGTTCCTCATGTCCATTTTCCTTCTCTCCTATCCCCTCTTGCTTTCTAAGCCACTTTGGGGCAAATGCTGCCCATTGGGTCTCCTACAGTTGATTGTCCTGAGGCTAACACTCCTCAAGGATGTTTTTGTTCACTTTGTAGGCTGTTAATTATTTCGATAAAAGGTTAATCCCAGCAGAGGGTTCAGCTCAAGGTTTAAAGGGTCTAAAGGTCAGAATCTCAGGAGTTCCGCCAATCATTCTCAGACCAGTAAGTCTGAACTTAATTATGATTTTGAATTTTGTTTTACATTTTTCTTTTGCTGTGTCTAGGATGGGGGATGAGACGTATGCCCTCGAAATCCTCAATAGCAGCTGGCAACACACACCTCACTGAAGAGAAGCAGCTCCAACTACCACGTGAGGGGTGAATTAATTAAATGTTTGACCAGACTCACTCACTCACTCACTCACTCTCACTCACTCTCTCACTCACTAACTCACTCTCTCACTAACTCACTCACTCTCTTACTAACTCACTGTCTCACAAAAAGAAAAAAAAATGTTTGACCAAATATGGTAGGGTAATTTTTAAGTTGTATGACCCTCCAATTATGTCATAAATTTCCAAATGGCACTTAACAGAATAAAACACTCCCCATCCCTGGTCTAGGACCGTCTAGTGTGATCCCGTGACAATTAGTAGTGGCTCTGGGCACCGTTAACAACAGCTTGTCTCAGGCTAGTGAAAATGGTGGTTCACATGGTCCATTCTGTTCCTCACTCTTCTTTCCCCTGGAAGAGGAGACATTGATAGTTGGATATGAGATGACCTCTCATATGATTTAAGCCCCGCTCGCTACTCACCATAGTGGAACTGTGGAGCATTGTCTTTGTGAAATGTATGCCAATTGACCCTTAAGTCCCCCCAAACATGGTGCTAAGCTATAAGGAGTCTATTTTAAAGAGCAGAAGGCAACCATTTCCCTATCCAAAAAATGTGGGAGAAATGGCATTAACAACTAGTGAAATTAGCTTTATTTACTCATCATGAAAAGAATTGTGTGTTTTGAACTGTTTAACGATATCCTAATGTTTTTATCAGGAGCATAAACACACTTGCACCTGCACACTTCAATGCTTTCATAAAAATCTCCGAGTAGAGCAAAGCCATGGATAATAGCAGCAACTGGCATCATTTTAAAATTATTTTCCTCAAATACGTCGTCTCCACTATTTAAAGATATTAATTGTATGGATTGACTTATGTACCTCAAAATAGGTATCATAAATTCTAACCTCTGTAACTGTGGTTATAATCCCATTTTGGAATGGATTTTTCTCTGTTATGTTAATGAGTCAGGATCAGTGTAAGGTATATCTTGGGTCAATATCTTTTGAGATTTAAAGGGAACTAAGTAAATAAAATCAGCAGGAGATAAATAGGGTAAAATAAATGACAAGACACAGAGATCTTCAATGAACCAAAAAAAAACAGAAGCTGAAGGGATAAGAACCTTCCTCTACAGCAGTGATTCTCAACCTGCCTAATGTCGCCACCCTTTAATACAGTTGTGGTGACTCCTCAACCATAAAATTATTTTTTTTTGCTACTTTATGACTGTACTTTTGCTACTGTTATGAATCGGGCTACCCCTGTGAAAGGGTCATTCAATCCCCCAAGGGGTTGTGACCCACAGGCTGAGAACCACTGCTCTATAGCTACCAAAAAGAGAAAGTCTTTCCCAGAATTTTCACTCTGAAATTTAACTTCTAGCCTCCTAAGCTATAAGGAAATGCATTTGTTTGTTAAAGCCTTAGACTTACAGTACAGCTGCTGAAGCAGTTTTAGGGAGATAGGACAAAAATGCTTGTTATCCATTCACCTTCCAGCCAGAAAATTAACAGAGTTAACTAAAATGCATGACTTGTAGAGACATTTGGGAATAGCAAATAAGCGAAGCATTCACATTTATGGAAATAGAACCTTTAAAAATAAAACAATATTAATGTTTCTCATTTGAAAGAACATTTTAAAACCTAATAGGAACATGAGAGTATAAAATATTTTAAGAGAAGCTGCCAATGTAATCTAATTTTGTTAACATGTAGAACTTAGCAACATTACTTGGTAAATGTTGCTAAATGAAAGAGGATAAAAAAACCTAAAAACTTAAAATCATAACCTGAAAGATAGTAAAAGGAGCAAAATATTGAAATGAGGAACTGAGAGAGCAGCGTTCAGTCAGGTTTACAAATCATACTGGTTCTCGCATTTCAGTGGACCGTAAAATCTCTCATTCCCAGTAAATTTTAAGTCAGTCGTTTTCTTGAAGTTCAAGAATCTGCATTTTCCAAGGGCCTTCGAGAACGTTCACAAGGTGAATTGAGGAGCACCTCCTTGGTTTGACATGGTTTGCTCCATGTGGTCGTTCAAAGGTCTGTATGAAGCCACCCCTGGTCCTATCAGCTTGTTGTACGGCCCTGGCTGGTTTTGCTGTGTTGCTGGAAGCTGTGTCACTCATCTACCAGCCGAGTCCCCGTAGGAGACAGGTTTTAGGGAGATTCCAAATTAAGATAGACTAGGGGGGATGGAATAGGCTGTGCCCTTGTGAGGGATTGGTCCCTTAAATCTATGAATCAGTGGAACAGTGTCTGATAGAGTGCTGGAAAAGGAGCGCTCAAGTTTGAAGACACTCCAAGTGTAACAACTGACACAGTGGCTGTGATGAGGGGCTGGCACAGAGCAAGGGAGGCTGGAGCAGGAGCTGGCAGTGCCTCCATCTATTGTACCATGGGTCGCCATGAGTAGGAATTGACTCTGAAGCCTCTCATAGCAAGCTCCTGCCTATGTTCTTCCCAGGGCTGCCTCTTTCTGACTTAATCCCATTGAGCAGATTACTATACTTGTCTGTGCTTTGGTTTCTATACCTGCTTACTAGGCATGATAAACTATGCTTGACTAAAATTGGATCAATGGTCATTGGGTGCAGCAAACTGTTTATAGACCATAACTTAAAATTGAAGAGTATGAAGTCCACCCAGAGGCACCTTGAAAAATAAAATAAACCCACACTAACCGCCATCTAGTCAATTCTGACCCATAACAACCTAATGAGACAAGACAGAGCAGCCCGTCTGAGTTTCTGAGACTGTAACACTTTCCAGGAGTAGAATGCCCCATTGTTCTCCCACAGAGCGGTGGTTTCTAACTGCTGGTCTTATCATTAGCATCTCAGCCCATAACCACAGAGCCAAGAGAGATCCTTGAAAGAAAGGTTGTCCCTCTCGACCCCACCCTGGTGCCCCAAGATGTGAATTCAGCATTCCAGCATGAAGCAGGGAACCAATAGAGAAGTCTGAAGGTCAATCCCCAATCCCAACTACATAGATAGCACCCCTCCCACTGGAAGAATTCACTTCAGAGGACAGCACTGAAGCTACAGCTCAGGGAGAGAGACATGTCTGATCAGAGCACACAGGAGCAAACAAGCGTGGAGGGAGAGTGGAACACATCCTGACCCACAAAACCCTGAGGATGATATTCTCGCTCAAAGCAGCCAATGTACAGAGAAGACCATACGGCCGGCCCCACCATGAAACATGATGTCCTTCACTGACCCATAGCCCTACAGGGGACAATACTGCAGACATAGTGTGGGAACAGCACCCCATCTGACCTCACCACATCGAGGTCAACAAACAGACCTTGAACTATTTATGGGCTTTTCTTTTTTTGTCATTTTTTGTGGTGGTGGTTGTTTTGTTTTCTTTTGTTACTTTGTTTTGCTCTGTCTTGTTTTTTGTGATTATTATTGTCTCTGCACATCTATCTAGATAAGAAAGGCAGGATAAACAATTCAGAGAAGAAAACACAGACCGATGGTTCTGCGGATGGGGGGGACACAGGAGAGGGAAAGGTGGGGGAAAGGAAGTGGGTGTTAATAAGGACAAGGGAACAAGTGATCAAAAAAATCAATGGTGAGGAGAGGAGGGTATAGGAGGCCTGGTAGGGCTTGATCAAGGGCAATGTAACTGAGAAATATTTCAAACACAAATGAAGGCTGAACATGATAGTGGGACAAGAGGAAAGTAAAAGGAAATAGAGGAAGGAACTAAGAGGCAAAGGGCATTTATAAAGATCTAAATACAGGTATGTTTATATGTAAATATACTTATATATGACAATGGAGAAATAGATCTATGAATATATATTTATAGGTTTACTATTAAGGTAGCAGATGGATATTGGGCCTCTACTCAAGTACTCCCTCAATGCAAGAACACTTTGTTTTAATAACCTGACATTCCATGATGCTTACCTTCCTGACACGATTGCTGAAGACAAAGTAGGTGCATAAGCAAATGTTCTGAAGAAAGCTGATGGTGCCAAGCTATCAAAAGATATAGCATCTGGGGTCTTAAAGGCTTGAAGATAAATAAGCAGCCATCTAGCTGAGAAGCAACAAAGCCTATATGGAGGAAACACACCAATCTGAGTGATAATGAGATATTGATAGGATCAGGTATCAGGCATCAAGACCCAGCACCAAAAAAATCATATCATTGTTAAAGAGGGGAAGTGTGTATTGGAGACGCAAAGTCCATCTGAAGGCAATTGGACATCCCCCTTCTGGAAGGGTTGCGGGGAGGAGACAAGCCAGTCAGGGTGCAGTACAGCACTGTTGAAACATACAAATTTCCTCTAGTTCTTAAATGCTTTCTCTCCCAGAAACTGCCCCCCATTATCCTGACCCCAATTTTACCTTACAAATCCAGCTAGACCAGAGCATGTGCACAGGGTACAGATAAGGGCTGGAAATATGGAGTCCAGTACAGATAACCCCCTCAGGACCAATATTGAGAGTAGCCATACCAGGAGGGGAAAGGGAAGAGGGAACAGATCACAATGATCTACATATAACCCCTCCCAAGGGTACAGGCAAGAGAAAAGTAGGTGGATGGAAACATTGGTCAATGTAAGACATGAAAAAAATAATAATTTATAGCTTATCAAGGGTTCATGAGGGAGTGGGAGGGGGGTGAGAAGCTGATACCAAGGACTCAAGTAGAAAGAAAAGGTTTTGAAAATGATGATGGCCAGACTCTACTGGAAAACATTCATGAAGGCCAACAAACAGAACTTGAACTATTTATAGGCTTTTCCATTTTTGTCAGTGACTTTCTTTTTGTTATTGTTATTTTGGTTTTGTTGTTGTTGTTATTGTTTTATTGGTTTTTACTTCCTTTGTTATTTGGCTATGCCTGGTTTTTGTACTTATTAATGTATCTGCATGTCTACCTAGATAAGATAGGAGGGATAAATAATTCCGAGATGAAAAGAATGGGACCAATGGTTCCAGGGAGATATGGGAGAAATGGAGGTGAGAGAAAGGTAGAGGGGGAGAGGAGGGAAACCACCCAGGGACAAGGGAACAACAAGTGAACTAAAATCAATGGAAGGAAGGGCATAAGATGCCTAATGGTGCTTAATCAAGGGCAATGTAGCAGTGAGGAATTACTAAACCTGAATGAAAGCCGAACATGATGGTGGGACAAGAGGAAAGTAAAAGGAAATAGAGGTAATAACAAGGAGGCAAAGGACATTTATAGAGGCCTAAATATAGGCATTTACATATGTAAATATATATAATAAGAGGGGAATAGAACTATGTACTCATATCTATATGGTAAGAATTAAGGTTGCAGATGAACATTGGGCCTTGACTCAAGTACTCCCTCAACACAAGAACACTGTTCTAACAATCTGGCATTCTATGCTCACCTTCTCAACATGATCGCTGAAGACAAAATGTGTGCATAAGCAAATGAGGTGAAGAAAGCTGATGGTGCCCAGCTGTCAAAAGATATAGCATCTGAGGTCTTAAAGACTTAACAACAGACAAGCAGCGACCTAGCTGATAAAAAACAAATCCCACATGGAAGAAGCACACCAGTCTGTGTGATCATGAGGTGTCAATGTGATCAGGTAGCAGGCATCTAAGACCCAGAACAAAATCATACACAATGTGAATGAGGGAGCAGGGGGCGGCATGGACTGGAGACCCAATATCGATCTGTAGACACTTGGACAACCCCTCACAGGTTTTAAAACAACAAAACATAATGAAAACTAATTAAATATCATGTATCTACTTTTGATATTTACTGTGCTGTATTTAATATACTTAGATGTTTTAGGGGGTATTCCACAACTTAACACTATTAACTTTGTGGCAAAATCCTGGAAAAATAAACTTTTTTAAAAATATCATTTTATTGGGGGCTCTTACAGTGCTAACATTCCTTATTACAATTGTTGTATCAAGCATATTTGGATATATGTTGCCATCATTATTTCTAAACATTTACTTTCTATTTGAACCCTTGGTATCAGCTCCTCTTTTTCCCTCCCTCCCCCTGCACCCTCACAACCCCTTGATAAATTATTATTTTCATATCTTACACCACTGCTATCTCCCTACATCGATGTTTCTGTTGTTCATCCCCCCGGGGGAAGGTGTAGGTTATGCATCGATCATTGTGATCAGTTCTCCCTTCCTCCCCTCCTCCCCTACCGTGCACCTATCCTCCTGGTATTGCTAGTCCCACTTTTGTTCCTGAGGGATTTAGCTGACCTGGAGTTCACGTGCTCTGAGCCCTTATCTGTTCCAGTGCACATGCTCTGGTCTAGCCAGAAAAAAATTATTTGGTTTTCCATTATTTCTTATGGGAAAAATATGTTCAGTTCTTCAATTTTTCGGTGTTCCAAGACGAATTTAGAAAGAACTGAGTTCAACAGCCTAGGGATCCCTGTACTTTTACAATTACAGTGTAAGTTGCTTAAACTCTTCTATTAATGCTGCACTTCATAAAAACTTTTCTAAAATAGCCCTAATCTAAGTACCAACACTGACTTCAACACCATAAGAAAAAATAAACTTCTTCAAATCTCTTCTAAAGCTATCTAGTAAATTCCAGTAATCCAAGTTTTAACTTATTTTATTAATAATACATTTTATGATTAAATTACATATACCTTTCAGAACCATAAATTTTTGCTGTATATTAAAAAGTATAATGATTTTTATCACTAGAGGGAGACACAGTTTGCCAAAAAGCCATTATTCAATAGATTTGGAAATTTTCTGGTTCTTAAGACAAAAATAAGAAGTAAGATAACACATATTGTTATTCTGTCAATTTAGCAAATTCAAACCTATAATTATTGAATAGGGTTTTAACTTTCTCAATTAATGCTGAAATTATTAATTTAAAAGATAGACATTAAAATCACCAAACCTTAGTGATATTCCCAAATCCAAATACTGTGATGTTGAAATACTAGAATTTTTCAAAAATCTCTAGTTATTTTATTTCTTAATTATTTTTTATTCAATTTTTATTATTGAATAATAAAAATCAGCATATCAAGATTGTATCTATGTGCATAATTATCTGCCTTTTGGAATAGCTGATTTCTTACTCTGAAATTTAATTAACTTAAATATTTCTCCCAGTTAAAGGAATTGAGGCTGAATTCTGCACTCAATCATAACATAAAGTGTAAACTCAGCTAGTGAGAACTTGATACAGAAGTTAAAAGCCATATTTCCAGTGTATACAACAAGAAGCTGTAAATATCATGTTTCTTTCTCTTGATGTGAGTATGTTTTTGTTTACACCACATTTCAGCCATAAAATAACATATATATATAACTATTTTCAGCAGTGGATGTGCACTTTATTCTTTTTTTTCACTGTTGTTGTTACAATCTACTCACTTACATAGCCTCTGGCCTTTGTAGGTTCAAATTTTTAGGACTCATTCCAGAGGGCTAGATTTGGGAACAGCTTAACATCTTTGAGCATGATAAACTTACAAGCAAAAGGTTTTAATGAAAAGGTGATCGCAATCTGAAACCCATATCCAAAACGCTCGTGCATCACACTCATTTATTAAAAAAATAAATAAATAAAATGCAGCCAATGCTCATGGACAAAATGTCCCTCCCTGTTTTCCTCTATCTATAAATCAGCGACCCTTTCTCCTTCTCTCTTCCTGTTTTTGTACTGGCCTTTCTACTTTTCCTAAACTTCTTCTTTATTCTTTTCTCAACTCTTTCTATTTTCCCGGCCTTTCTACATTCAATGACATTTTATCTGATATTCAAGTTGGCATAGAGGAAAATACATTCAGACCTTAAATGAAAATTCAGAAAATTGATCTAGCATTAAAGTGAAATCAGATGGAAAATCACCAGGTTACATAGATGAAAATATGGCATTTTTATAGAGTGCATACTGAATAGGGACAGATTTAGAGCAAGAAACAAAGAGATTACAGCACAATCATTAATGGTTAGTTTTGCACAGAGGTCACAAAAGGGAGGGATACAGAAGTGGTAAAAAACATTCAGTGAACACAATGCTTAGATATCTTTGGGTGATCTATAAAATTTGAAATCATAATATTAGAATACTTAAGGTGTATACCTTTCAGAACAGGTAATAAAAATTTATAAGTTGAAAAACATTACTTAGAGCTGAAGCTGGTAATAAGTATCAGCACCAGGCTCTTTCTTTAGAAAATGTTTAACTGAAGTAAGCCTTCCTTGGTTGTTTGGAAAACTCCACATATGAATCAATGGTGCAAAGTTGTCTCTTGAAATATTATTTCTTTATCCTTAACATGAAGGAAATTCCTTAAGTACATTTTACACAAATATATCTATGTTAAAACTCCCTTCCTTGAAGTATTTTCCTTCTACACCCTGACTTGAATAGAGAACTCAGCTGATTCCGACTCTTCACAACCCTATGGGACAGAGCAGAACTGGTTCTTTGGGTTTCTGATACTGTAAATCTTTACAAGAGCAGAGAGCCACTTCTTTCTCCTACAGCTCAATGCACAACCCCCTATGCCATGAGGGCTCCTTACAGAGAAAACATTCCCTTAATTATTTATGGCTTCTAGCAATTAACCTAGCTAGATAACAGAAACTTGTCAGGGAAGCAAACAAGATTCTCAGGCAGACAGATGGCCACTGTTTTTCCCCCCAGGAAATTCTAGGGAGAAATACAAGTGCATGAGTAGAGATGGTGGCAGTGATTCAAAGCCCTGTTGGGTAGAAGCCAGCCTCGAAGAAACACCAGCCTATAACTGGAGAATTTCAGTGAACCTCAGACACCCAGAAGCTCCAAAACTGATAGCACGGTTGGTACCATAGGTCAAATTTCACCAAGAGGACAACTCCTGGTACAGCAGGTAACGTGAGAAGGGTTATTGTCATTGCATAGTTCTGACATTTCAAAGGCCAATTTCATAACAGTTCTCAGCACTGATGTTGAAGCTTTCAGAATAACCACAGTATTAAAGACAGACTGCTAATCTGAAAAATTGTCATAAGAATATCAAATTCACCGCAATGCCATTTGTGAAAACGTAATACTACATGGAATTCAATTTGCAGCCTACCTTAGCTGTTTGTGACATAAGATAAAAAGGAAAAGGAGACTAACGTGTATTTGTGTGGCATCGACTGAGTCCTAGCCACCACCCCCCAGAAAACATCATTCACATTTACCTTTGGTCGCTGCCTGTAACTGGTAAAGGCTAGGATGGGATAAATTCCCCACTCCTTGATATTTCCCCCCTGAGTTCTTGGATAAAAAGGGGTGTAAGAGCAACTGCTCACTTAAAGGTTGGCAGTATGAGCCCACCAGAGGGATCATAGATGAAAGACTTGGCAGTCTGCTGCCATAAAATATTATAGCCTAGAAAACTGTGTGAAATAATACTACTCTGTCACACACGGGGTTGCTATGAGTTAGCAACCATTGCAATGATCATTTCTCAATCATTTGAAACTTACTGCCAGGGTCATATTGCCCAAAAAAACAAGGTAAACACATGCTTAAGGCATTGACAAAACAGGGATAGCCATTGCTTAAAGTAAACACCCATAAATGCCAAGAGACAGAGCACAAGGAAAAGTGAGTACCACAGTGGAAGACAACTGGCAGGGCCCTAAAGGAAACTGATGCCAAATCCAGTATATAAAATATGTCTACTTGAAATAAAGTTCATACAACATCACACAGGCACCAACACGCAAGGTTAATTAAGCTATGAGGCTTAACACCTCCTTTGATGCCTGTCTCCTACAGTCTCCTGTCATAGATCATGTATTTGAAGTGTTTTATCTCAGTAGGTCTCTTGTGAGGATACTATTTTTTTTCTTACAGGCAAGAAGTAGAATTGGCTGCTAAATCTAATTCTTGCTACATTCACCCAATATATAAGTTTGCCCAAAAGTTACTAGGCAAGGATGGCTACATTACCTATATTAACTGGAAGAATGTGCCATGTTCATGGACTGGGAGACTTAACATTAATGCAAACCCTATCCAGATTCTAGCTTTGTTCTTTAAAGATATGAAAAATAAGTAGACAGTGGACAAGCCAAGCACTGCTAAAGAGTAAGAGGCCTCACACTTCTCCATCTTAAAACCAATGACACAGCCAGAGTAGTCAAAGCAGGCTAGTACTAGCACTGGTCCAATGACAGAGACATTGAACAATGAAACCAAACTAAGAACTCAGAAATAAACCCATTTACCTGCAGGCAATGATTGACTTTTTCTGAAGGGTGGAAGCACACTGTATTGGGAAGAGATAATCTCTTTAAGAAATGGTGCTGACCAAACTGAATTTCTATTTGCAGAAGAATTAAAGTGGACATATATTTCACATCATACACAAAATCAAGTTCAAATGGATTAAACTCCTTAAAGGAATGAGGCACTAGGAGTGGAGAATCAGAAGCATATTCTTGAGGAACACCAAGGTCTATTAGCATAATATTGTTCAAAGACAATTGTCCACATCCTATATGGGTGAGTAGTGACTGGGATCTTAAATACTCATGAGCAGCCACATAAGTTTCCCATGTGTAGGAAAGCAGAGTGATGAAAATCAAAAGATATAAAGAAATAATTAGCACACTGGATTAGTGGGTCAAGCAAACATCCGTCTCCACAACCCTGATACCAAAAGAATTAGATGGATAACACTTTTAATTTCTCAGAAAAGGATCACACTGCAAGGCCCTGGATAGAACGGGGGAATAATATGAAACAAAACTCAAGTATGAAAGAGAACAGTGTTTCTGGGAGGGAAAAGTAAGTGGGACCCCCCAGATTATGGCCCCTAGTCACTGCTTAGGTCTGTAACTAAGCACATCTCTAGAAATGAAAAAAATAAACCACATAAAATTAAAAAGACAGCATTTACCAAGCAGCAAAGTTCAGAAGGTAAGGGAAGAAGGAGGAACAGAAACAGACAAAACATGAAAAAAAAAAACCAGACAGGGTGATAATCCATTGATGACATGGCAATGGATGAATTGGAAGAAACTGTGTATGAATTTTGGAAAGTAAAACTGATAAGCTGCTTTCTAAACTTTCAGCTAACTCACAATAAAAGGGTTATTAAGAAAAAGACCAGGTTATTAAGAGATTATGAGATGAATGGGCAAATACCTAGAAATATACCATCTACCCAAATTAATGCAGGTGGATATAAGAAAACTTTAACAAACACATAGAAAAAAAAAAAGAAACAAACAAAATCATCAAGAAGCTCCCAGAAAATTCCAGGACCACATAGTTTCACAAAGAATTCTACCAAATATTCAGGAAAGAGCTTTTACTATTTCTGCGCAGACGATTACAGAATAAAGAAAGGGAAAGAAAACTTTCAAACTCGTTTTACAAAGCCAATGTAACCCTGATTCCAAATCCCTGCAATGACCCCATAAAGACAGAAAGCTACAGACTAATATCCCTCATTTTGGTAAAAAGAATCTAACAACATATCAAAAAATAATTCATCAATACCACATGGGATTCATACCAGGGGTGCAATGATGGTTCAACATGCAAAAACCCACAGTCCTTATCACACTCAATCAGTGGAAACTGAAAACAGTTCCCCTGAAAACAGAAACTAGAAAAGGATGCTCTTTATCACCACTCTAATTCAACCGGAAGTCTTAGCCCAAACAATTAGAGAACAAAAACAAATCGAGGGAATACAATTGAGCAAAAAAGTGAAGTTCTTACCATTTGCAGATTATATTATTTTATTCAGAGACAACTCCAAGGACTCCACAGAAAGACTGTTGGAAACAATTAAAGGATTAATAAAGTAGCAGGATACAAGATTAACAAGCAGAAATTAATTTAATTCTCTTTTACAGTGAAGAGAGATGCAAAAAAAACTTCAAGAAAACAACAGAAAATTATTATAAAACCAAAACAGACATACACATATGGAAGACTCTCCTATGTTCATGGATAGGAAGACTTAGGTTGTGAAAATTTCAGTACCACTTAAGCAATCTACAAATGCAATGCAATCATGATCCAAATCTCAAACATGTTTCTTTAGGAAATGGGAAAACTAATCATCAACTCTATATGGGGATGAAGGAGGCCCCAAATAAACAAGGAACTTGTCATAAAGAAGAACAAAGTAAGAAGTCTTGTACTACTTGATCTCAAAACCTATTACACAGCAACAGTAGAACAGCCTGGTACTAGTATAATGATAGCTATATAGACCAATGGAACAGGATATAACACCCAGGGAAAAAAGCATCTACCTACAGAAAACTGATTTTCAACAAAGAATCAAAAATCATTAAATAGAGAAAAGGCTGGAAAAAGTGAATGTCCATCTGCAGAAGAATGAAACAGGAACCCTGCCTCCCCCATGAACAAAAAAGAACTCAAAGTGTATTATAGACCTAAATGCAGACCCCAGAGGATCATCAGCAAGAAAATTATGACAAACTTAAAGGACCTATTGAGTGTCAGAGGAAACCAGCCTCTAACAACCGAAGGCTCTGTGGGCACAAATGTATGGCGATAATATATAAAGGTTATAGTAAGGTCATAGAATATAGGAGAGAGTAAAATAAAGGAGTCAGACATATTTCATAGTAGCATGCTCACCTCAGCCCTTCTTGGTGGTCCACACGGAGGTGGGAGAAGAGAGAGAGCATCTTTACTATCTTGGGATGTTTATAGATAGCCATATGACATGCACATTGAGTAGTTACACATGGCACAAGGTGGTTGGTAGTGACAGTAAAGTCCCTGAGTTCACAGGTGAGGAAACCCAATACCTGCATTGGAAGGCATGAGGGGGGATGGGTGCCATGGTGGGAGGAGATTTAAAAAGAATGACTGCTTCTATATGGAGATAGAATCAACCATGTGTTCACTTTAAGGCAGCATAGCTGTTAGGGGAGAATCTGTGGGAGTGATATTTAATGCAGGATAATGTACTTGGACTTTATCTCTATCTTATCAGAGTGGTGGCTTTCCTACCATGGAATACGAGCCTTCCAGATCCCCTCTGTTATAAGTTAGGGAATAAGTCCTAGCTATGTTTCCCGCAGTGTTAGTTTCCCACAATTGCAGGGCATACATGGGCTATCCGATTCAATATAGTTAGTACACAGAGTGCAAGCCCAAACAGATGTATTAAAAATAAAACACTTATGCACTTCAAAAGACTTCATGAAAAAAGTAAGACAAGAGCCTACGGACTGGGAAAATAGTTTTAGCAATGACATAACAAAAGACTAATTACTAAAATCTACAGAATTCTGTAACCCTTCATTAGAAAATAGTAAGAACCATGATAATATCCCAATTAAATGGTGGGCAAAGGACTTGAATAGAAAATTCACAGTGGGCAACACTCAAATATGTGGAAATGCAAAGCAAAACAAGGATGAGATGTCATTTTACACCCAGAACCATAGCTCAATTTAAAAGAAAAGAACAACAAATGCTGGACAGGGAGTGGAAAGATTAGAACTCTTACACAGCCCACTCTGCTTTTGGGCTTGTAAATATGTACAAATATTATGAAAAGCAATATGGCAATACCTAAAACAACCAGCAATAAAAATGCCCAAAGTTACTGCTGGGCATATACTCCAAAGAAATACGAAAACACAAAGAAACAGAAACATATGCTCTTCTATGTTCATTGTAGCACAGTTCACAATAACAAGGACCTGGAAACAGCTTACATTCCCATAAGTAGAAAAATGGATTAAAAGACTCTGGGACATAAATGCAATGGAATACTGTAAATGCCTAGAAAACAGTGATAAACACTTCATTACACGGAGCAGCCTAGAAATCATTATGCTGAGTGAAATTAATAGATCACAAAAGGACACACAATCCAACTACAAAGTGGGTAAGAGACACGAACACTCAGTTCACCAAAAATGACAGTAAATGACTAAATATACATTAAAAAGCCCAATATCCTAGCCACCTGGTAATTGCAAATCAAAACAATGACAGCCTATCACTCTAAACCACAACAATAACCTAATTTTAAAACATGTTAAAGAGGGTCTGAAAAGATGGGCATTCAAACACTGCCAGTGTATATGCAATTGTTGCAGAAATCAATATGGTGATACCTCATACAACTGTGTATTCTCCAGATCCAATACATAATAATCAAATTGACCTTGTGTGTAGAAAGAGACCATGGAGAACCACAATATCAGCAGTGAAGACCAAGCCAGGGGCTCACTGTGGAGGAAAACATCAATTGTTCATATACAAATTCAGGTTGAAGTTGAAAACTAAAACAAGTCATGAAAGTCAAAACACGGCATTGAGTCTATGCCACCTGAATTTGGAGAACATCTCAACAACAAATTTGATGCATTGAATAATAATAACTTGATGTCCTAGAGGTAACATCAAAGAAACATACAACTCTCCTCTAGTTCTTTAATACTTCCTCTCACTCAATTCCACCTTACAAATCCGGGTAGAGCAGAGCGTGTACACTGGTAAAGATAAGAGCTTGAAACACAGGGAATCCAGAACAGATAAACCCCTCAGGACCAATAACGAGTGTAGCGATATCAGGAGGGGAATGGAAAGGAGGGGTTGGGAGAACCGATAACAATGATCTGCATATAACCCTCTCCTAGGGGGACAAAAAAAAACAGAAAAGTGGGTGAAGGGATCGTTCGGTCAGTGTAAGACATGATCAAATTATAATTTATAAATTATCAAGGTTTCATGAGGGAGGGAGGGAAGGAGAAGGGGGGAAATGAGCTGATATCAAGGGCTCAAGTAGAAAGAAAATGTTCTGAAAATGATAATGGCAACATGTGTACAAATGTGCTTGACACAATGGATGGATGGATGGATTGTGCTAAGAGCTGTATGAACCCCCAATAAAATTATTTAAGTTAAAAAAAGTATATCATACATGAAGGAAACAAAAGGTCATTGTGTTAGGCTGAGTTGACTAGGGAAACAAATTTAGAGAAACTCTTATATGTATAAGAAAGAGCTTTATATCAAGAAGTAATTATATATTGGGAAAACATCCCAGCCCAGTCCAATTCAAGTCCATAGGTCTGATCTTAATCTATAAGTCCTTCTTCAGACTCATGCAGCCACATGCAATGATATAAAATATAGGAATATCACAGAACCCTGGCAGGTCTTACAGGGGCCTGCTAGCAGGCAGATAAAGGCAGTGGGAAGGGAAGGTTTTCTGGGCCCTCCTGAAGAGACCACATCAACAAGCAGAGCCCATTAGGCTGTGGTATGATTGACAAGTTAAATACCACTCCTACACTTTTATATATCTTCAAATTGGCATGAAATTATGTAATTACCAGTCATTAAAAAGGTAGTGAAGGAAGAAAACATCAAAGTGGACATCAGAAGAGACTCTGAAACTTGCTCTTAATCATACAGAAGCTAAAGCAAAGAAATGATGAAGTAAAAGAGATTGAACACAAAAATTGAAAGGATAGCTCAAGAAGACAAAGTAAAATATTATCATGAAATGTGCAAAGAACTAGAGTCAGAAAACCAAAAGGAATACCATGCTCAGCATGTCTTAAACTAAAAGAACTCAAGAAAAACTCAAGCCTCAAGTTGACATATTGAAAGATTCTATGGGCAAAATATTGAACTGTGCAGAAAGCATCAAAGGAAAAGAAAAGAACACAGAGAGTAACTATACTCAAAAGAACTGGTTGACATTCAATCATTTCAAGAGGTAGTATGTGAGCAAGTACCAGTGGTACTGAAGGATGAAATCCAAGATACACCAAAAGCATTAGCTAAAAGCAAGGCTCCAGGAATTGATGGAACACCAACTAGAATGTTTCAACAAGCTGATGAAGCACTGGAAATACTCACTCATCTATGAAATTTTGAAAGCAGCGACTGGTCAATTGAATGGAAGAGATTCATATTTGTATCCATTCCAAAGAAAGGTGACCAACAGTAAACATGAGGCTATCCATAGTTTGTTATGGTCCACACAGTTGAATGCCTTTGCATGTCAATAAAACACAAGGGAACATTTTTTCCTGTTATTCTTTGCTTTCAGCCAAGATTCATCTGGTTTATAACAAACTATGGCTAACCTTGAGAGGACCAGTAATTCCAGAACACTTGATTCACGTCAAGGCTCTACACTCTCAGAACACTTTAATGAGCTCAAGCAGAGCCTTGACGGGAATCAAGAGGCAGTGGTGTGAGCAGAATAAGGGAACACCACATGGTTTCACTTCAGAAAAGGTGTATGTCAGAGTGGTATCCTACTTACCCTCTCTATGGCTGAGCAAATCATCAGAGAACCTTTAGTGTATGGAGAATGCAGTATCCGGATTAGAGAAAGGCTTCGCACCCTGTGATATGCAGCGGATGCAACATTGCTTGCTGAAAGTGAGAAAGACTTGTTGACAAAGAATATCTAAGGGACCCTAATATCATGGTGTGCTTATGAGCTGCACGTGTATACAATTTGTGAATCAAATACACCAGGCTGACTTGTTAAGAAATTATCACCTGCTTAAGCCACATTTCTATCCATATTTGTCCTTGCTTATGTCCACTGACAACACCTAAGAATCATAGTTCCTTGGCTCGGCATTCAGCACTATTAATAAAGGGGACCCTATCTGCCTAATTAATCATGTTTCCTAGTACTCTTGAACTTAATCTCAAGAATCAGTCTAATTAATATACACCATAATTCCTGAATACATCAGAAGCAATACTGTCTCTGTTCCTTTACCTGGGACTCTTAAGTCCTGTGATCTGTGACATATTATCCTACTTAGGTCTCAGGGTAAACTGAAAAGACCCTTCTGTTGTGATTAGGTTCAAGTACCACATGAGCTGCTTCTGGAATCTGCACCTTTCCTCCTCTAGAGAGTACACTTAGCAAGGAGACCTGGAGGGACTGAGGTTAGGCAGTCAGCTGCTAACAGAAAAGCCAATGGTTTGAACTCACTTCGACAATCCACAAAAGATGTGACCATTTTGCTTCCATAAAGATCTAAAGCCTTAGAGAACACTCTGTTCTCTCCCTTGGGGTCACTGTGACTTGGAATCAACTCAACGGCGACCAGTAGTTGTGGGAGAAGCCCAAACCGAACCAACGTCACTGCCATCTATTTGATTCTGACTCCTAGGAACTCCACAGGGCAAAGCAGAACTGCCCCTGTGAGTTTTCAAGGCTACAGCTTTATGGGAGTCAGCAGCTTCGCCTTTCTCCGGTGGAGCGCCCGGTGATTACAAACTGCTGTCCGCAGCCTCAGGCGTGCCCTACCATGCTACCAGGGCTCCTAGCAGGAGCCGCAGTAAAGAAACTGAACAGAATAACAGTACTTTGTGTTCTTTCTTGTATTTCCTCTATCTGTACTCTAAGAGGAGGGGTAATGCTTAAACACGCCGAGAACGGCCGGAAACTATTGGTGAACGTGTCAAATTAAATCACACATAATGTTCAAGGGATGGAAACCTAAGTACTCGATCCGCAGCTGCTCTCACGTACTCCACCAGAAATCCTGACTGTAAACATCGCTTTCCACTTTTGTGCTGTGCGTGCACTTCACACACACAATGCCATTTCGACCATATGAGTGGCCAGGTTCAATTACTATAAAATATTCAACATAAAGACAAAGTTGAAGCTTAGCCACATGCACTGCTCCACTTCTCTTCAAGGTTGAGCTGGGTAATTAGCACTGCTGTCGCATAAGCTGCTTCCGCATACACAAAACTGGGAGTCGATTCACCCATCAGAACAAGAACAGCTTACTTGACCCCGAGACGATCTATTTACGTCTAGCATGGTTTCTGCCTACGTAACCCTGATGGGGTACTGGTTACGTGCTGGCTTGCGATCCGCATGGTTGGCGTTTGGGAATCACCAGCAGATCCCCAGGAGAAAGACTTGGCTTTGTACTCCTGTAAACACTTACTCTCAGACACCAATAGGGGTCACTGTGAGTCAGCTTTGGCTCAATGTGAAATGGTTTCTACTTGCACTGTCCAATATTGTAGCCACTACCTTTACGTAGGGTCATTGTGAGCTTGTTGTTGTGTTTAAGGCACACATGGCTGTGGAGCACTGGTGCCGGGGTGGGGGGGGGGGGGAAGTAGATGGGTTGACCGGGTGTGGCAGTCACAGTGGAAGGAGCCAGTGCTTGAGCAACAACTGCGCTGCTCGCTCCTCTTCCGGCAGCTGATCTTCCCCTTTAGATAAGACACACTTAGAGTGAACGCTTCAGATGGTGACATTTGGTGGAATCACAAGATTCCGAAGACAGTGGCCATCCTTCCAGATTACTTTTCTTTTCCTATGAATCTTCTCTATCTGTCTTGTGTTAAAATAAATAACTTTTTGAGGGAAACATTTTGGATTACTATTCATCCACATCTATGCAAAGAAAGGAAATCCGTTGCTGGTATTTGAGGAGCTTCTCAAAAAAGAATCCTATAAAACTCAGAATTGCTTGAGGAAGAGGGAGGCGGTTAGGTCGGAAGCCTCCATCAGCTGCATAGGTGGTCGCTGCTGAAACCAATGCCTATCTAATTTGAGAGCCTAGATGTGTTTTTAAATTATTGGATTTGCAAATCACCACATTAAGTCTAGTGATGGAGCCTCCAGCCAGTGAACCCTGAGATGAGGACCTGTGTCCTGAAACAAATCCCAAGATGCAGAGGTCAGAAAGTAGACCGAGTCAGAACAAGGCTTAAAGCATCTCTTCCAGCACCAGGGCAGGCGGTCATCCCTAACTCCACATGACGTGCAGCAAGTTCAGGCTGATTGAAAACCTGAAATTGAATCAACCGGACACCCCCTCACTGAAGGGTTGTGGGAGGAGATGGGCCAGTCAGGGTGCAGGGTAGCAACAATCAAACATATAACTTTCCTCTAGTTCTTTAATGTTTCCTCCTCACCCCCCCATCCCCACTCTCTTGATCCCAATTCTACCTTACAAATCTGGCTAGACCAGAGGATGTACACTGGTACAGATAGGAACTGGAAACACAGGGAATCCAGGACAGATGACTCCTTCAGGACCAGTTGTGAGAATGGCAATGTCTGGAGGATGGATGGAATGTGGGGTAGAAAGGGGGAATTGATTATAAGAATCTACGTATAGCCTCCTCCCGGGGGGATGGACAGCAGAGAAGAGGGAGGGGGTAGACGCCGGAGAGTGTAACATATGACAAAATAATAATTTATGAATTATGAAGGGTTCATGAGGTAGGGGGGAATGGGGAGGGAGGGGGGAAATGAGCAGCCAACATTAAGGGATCAACTAGAAGGCAAATGTTTTGAGAATGATGATGGCAACAAATGCACATATGTGCTTGACACAATGGATGAATGTATGGATTGTGATAAGAATTGTACGAACTCCCAATAAAATGATTTTCAAAAAAAGAAAACCTGAAATGGCTCTGAACAGCCAGGATGCACGTGTCGAAAGATTGATGGTGTCCCCACCCACCAACAGCACTGAATCAAGTCCTGCAGCAGATCCAAGTGCTACCTAAATGACGAGAGGGACGTGCACATAGTAGGTGGGGGAAGCCAGAAATCCCAAAGGGAAGTCGGCAAATCAACAGGAAATCTGGCCAGAAGATGGCAGCTACTATGCAGTCAGGCCACGGCAGGAATTCATCTAAGATGACAGAGTCTCCTACCAGCTCAGCTCCGTGGGAATAGCTGTGCTGTGGCTGCTGGTCTACTAGGAGACGGCTCCACTGCACAGCAGATGGAGCGGGTAGAAGTACGAGGCCTTGCTCAGATTTCCAGTGCAGCGCCCTCTAACATGGATGGCAATGTTCACACGGACTCTGGATGCAACTAGCACAGGACTGCTAGTGTTCATCTGCAGCACAAGATTATGAAGTTTACAAAGCAGATCAAGATTGTCCAAACAGCCTGGGATGACAATGCTGCCGCGTAATTAAAATGTGCCAACAGTGCGGACAAGCAGCAAGCTGCCCACATCAAACTGGTCTTTAGGAAGAACCTGAAATCTGCCCAGACCATCCCATCCTCTTGTTGTGAAAGAAGCTTGAGCATTACCACCAGAAGCTCGGGGAGGTGAAGCAGAATGGGATCCCGAGGCAGCCAAAGGATTCTTCAGGGACGTGCACCAGGTTCTAAAGGATGTGAAAGCCACCGTGACTGGCTTCAGTGAGGGTGTCGTAGACAGTGGCAAAACCAGGCCACCCACTCAGCAGCGGTAGCTCTAATCTCAAAGCCCCGAGAGATTTCCTCGTTGATTCAGAACAAGCCTGATAGTGCACACAGCATATCTAACCTGAAGGACTCTTTTGAGCAGCAGTTCTCAACCTGTGGGTCAAGACACCTTTGGGGATCAAACAGCCCTTTCACAGGAGCTGCCCTATTCATAACAGTAGCAAAATGACTGTTATGAAGTAGCCATGAAAATAATGTTATGGCTGGGGGGGCATCACAACCTGAGGAAGGTTGAGAACCACTGCTTTAGAGGAAGGGCAGGTAGAAGAGTTTGGTAGGCATTTAAAACTTTTATTTAAGCCCAAAATTCAGTAGGAGATTGTTCTCGAGCCACATCAGGCACAGTGGGAGCCAACAGCACCATTGGAGGCATCTCTGTAGGAACACCCAGTTCACAAGCAAACATTCTCGACATGCAGAGCTCAGGATCTGATGTACTGCTACATGAGATCGAGGTGATCCAAAACACATAGACCAGACCAGAGGACTCCTTTGAAACACTTAAGGAGCATTATCAGAGGGATGATTTCTTACTGATGCAGGCCTTGTCGGAGGGGCGTTGCGATGTGAACAACTAAATGACCTAAGGGGGCTCAACTAGAATGACATTTGTAACTTGAAGCAGAAATTGGGCAGCATGGAAGAGAAAATCACTTATCAGTCCTATGAAAGAGCCCAGGACATACAGGAGGCCCTGGAGGCATGCCATATCTGAATCTCCTGTAGAGGGAGCTACAGCAGCAGCCACGTGGTACAACTGAAAGGACGAGAGAATGCCACTGCCTGCAACCCTCAGTTATGTGGAAAGGTTGTTTTCATCCCCCACATGCTGCTGCTGCTTTCCTATCCTCTGAGAAGTGCATGCAGCAAAGAACGAGACGCCAATTTAATCGACTGAAGATTTCTACAACAACAAGAGAGTTACGTGACTCTATTTAGGTTTAGAAATATTTTCTTTTTTTCAAAGGTCACAATTGCAATAGTATTTTTTAGATTTTATCCAAGAAGCTTTCTTTTTTTGGTTAACATATTGGATTGTTTTTATGTAGGATACTTTTCCTTGGGATGGAAACCTTAAGCCATCTTTGGCATGGATCAATAATCTGGAGGACACTAAGGAGCACTCTACATTGTGGCTTGGATGACTGCACTAAAAACCCCGAGAGAGGGGGAGAGAGAGACATGCAGAGAGAGAAGGAGAACCTGGTCAGCGCAAATCAGTTAAACCTAGCACCCTTCCATGTCTGGGTTCACTACCTAGTACCTTCCCAGACTAATTTACTGTCCTACCACAGTCCATGTATGAATTACTAGATTCGGGGTAGATTTTCCTTGTCAATGGAAAAACACATAGCTACCTTTTCACTCTCTCACCCAAGGTGCCCCCTCAGACCTTCAAAGTATGATCTTATTTGAACCTAATCCCTTAACCTTAAGTAGGACACAAAAGTAAAAGCATCATGCCCCTACACGATCACGGCATAATCCTTCTATCATATTTTAAGGTAACCCTTTAAATCCTTAATTTTAAGCAAAATCCTTAGACTCCACTTTTAAGATTCTGTTTTATTTTTTATATGTGTATAGTCAACAACTTAAAAACACAAAAAAAATCAAAAGAGCATACTTGAATGTAATACTCAAATACACAATTCTTCCTATGAATTGAGTATGATTTGAAATAGGAATTATTATTATTAATTATTATTATTAGGATAGTTTTAAGAAAGGGTTGGGAGGATCTTTTATTTTTCCTTTGAATTTAAGTGATGTTTTAAAATGAAAAACAACAAAAAAACCCACAAAACCTATGGCTCAGTTCAAGATGTACCATAATGTAAAATATAAACTGTATCTTAAAGATGTTGTATGCATACAAAGTAAAATATCTCACTAATAACTTTATATTGATTACATGTTGCAATGTTAACAGCTTGGTAACATTGAGTTAAATGAAATAAATATTTTTTCTAGTACCACCTTTTACTTTTTCTTAAGGTAGCTACTAGAAAATTTCCACCTGTGGTTTTTATTTATCATTCAGATTTCTATTATTCAATGTTGATACATAAGGTTGATGAGCCATATAAATAGAGAACTTTGGAGGACTTCTGGGAAGATAGCGACGGAGTAACACATTCCAGAGGGACTCTGCAGAAATCAGCCGTGGAGAGTTACTAAGAGGGAAAGTCAACACTGCTGGATCGCAGGAGGAGCATCAGAAAGATAAGTAGACGCAGATCCACAGGTTTTGAGGGGCTGGGGGCCTTTGGCTTACCACAGTGGAGACCGGCTAGGGTTTGACCTTAGCCTCACCACTGTCTCGCTGGAGCTGGGACCATTTGGAACCTGCACAGGGGTTTTAGCTCAACACGGCCACAGCTTGCTGCCACCTCAGGGCAGGGATTAAACCCTTGCAACCCCACAGACAGGGATCAGGCTCAACTATATTGTTGCTTTTCTTTCACTCTCTTCTCTATATCCCCTCACAGTCTCAGCGAGCTTAGTATTTATTCCCTCTTTGTCTCATCCCTTTTCTCTCACACACACTGCCAAGCTCCAGGACACTCCCCTTATCTGAGGGCATTTACACCTGCCCTCCACCCAGCTTGGTAAGCTCCGCCCTGTGCAGCTTAGCCCAAGGCTGGGGAAAGCCGAACTGCTCTTCACCAGGGGATATTCCACCTAAATTCTTCCAGGGGAATTTCTGTCTGTGTGACTAGGGGAGCTCCTATTTCTCCTCTATGGCCCAACGTGACAGGGAACTTCCTCCAGGCTACCTAAGTGCCTCATATGGCTTAAGGAAACTCGGCCAACACTCGCCAATGTTCCACACCACTGCAAGAACATCACTCAGCCTCCGCAGTGATCTACCTGACCTGGGCAATTCTGCCCATAATTCGCGGTGTTCTACACAAAAGCAGGCAACCCACCAGCCTTCTGGGGCACTACCCTTGAGAGTAAAGCCACAGAAGGATAAAGTGGTAGGCTAATTCCATAGTAAAATAATTCCAGGCAGTTAGAAGAAGCATTCTCATGAGTCTCCCAGAGAGAACCAGTGCTCTTCAACTCCCTGGAAAATGGCACCTGGCTCCTCTAAAACAATGTAACACAAACAGCCACCAGCCCCAAAGACAGCAATGAAAAAAAAAAAGGAAACAAAAGGCAAATGGCAGAAGATGTCCTGAACCTAACAATGTGGATAGAAGAAGCAGACATTGATCTGCCACAGAAAGAAATTTTCAGAACGCTGCTTGGAGTCATACAGGATATAAGAGAAACAAAATACAGGAAAAGGAATAAATGATCGAGGACATAAAGGCCATACACCAAAGCGAAATACAAGAGCTTAGGGAGGAGATAACAAAAACCAGTAGCAGATTTACGGACCTCAAGAATCAACTGGAGGAACAGAGCTGCATCAGTGACTTGGCGGACAACCAAGCGGACTTTAACAAATGCAAACAAAAATCTAATAAGATTATCCAAGAAGCTGAAGAAAACCTGAGTTTTGTCTGATGATATGAAGAGGAACAGCATAAGACAAAGAGACATCAAAGGTATTCACCTGGGGGAGGAAGAGATGAAACTATTGTTACTTACAAATGATTTGATTTTATATAAGGAAAATCCCAAATACACAACAAGGGGAGTACTGGAAGCAATAGAGGAGTTTGGCAGAGTGGCAGGATACAAGATCAACAAACAGAAGTCCATTGAACTGTTATACATTGGATAAGACCACAGAAGAGGAAATCAAAACAGTGGTACCCATCACAATAGCCAAGCACAAATTGAAATATCTAGGGATATATCTAACTAAAAGAACAAAAGATCTATATGAGGAAAACTACAAAACACTATTATAAGAAACTAAGAGAGACCTCAACAAATGGAAGAATATCCCATGCTCATGGACTGGAAGACTCAATATAGGCAAGATGTCAGTTCTGCCCAAGGCAGAAGTTTAATGAGTATTATAAGTTTAATGCAATCTCGATACAATTGCCCTCCTCTTTTTTCAAATAAATGAAAAAGCTGATTACCAACTTCATATGGAGAGGGAAGAAGTCCAGAAGTAGCAGAGAACTCCTCAAGAAGAAGGACACAGTGCGAGGACTGCTCTACCTGACTTTAGCACATATTATACAGCCACAGTACTCAAAATCACATGGTATTGGTATAATGACAGATACTCAGACCAATGGAAAAGAACTGAAAACCCAGAAATAAAATCATCAGCATACAGACAACTGATCTTTGATAAGGGCCCCAAAAAAGTCCAATGGGAAGCAGATGTCCTCTTTAACAAGTAGTGCTGGAAAAATCAGATATCTACCTACAGAAAAATGAAACAAGACCCTTATCTCACTCCATGCACAAGAAAAACTAAAGGTGGATCACAGACCTTGAAGTAAAATCCCAAACTATTAGGACAATCAATGAGGCAACTGGGACCAACTTGAGAACTTTGGCACTGGGAATACATAAGCTATCATAAATAAAGAGGGACACAAACACAGAGGAGGCACAAATTGACAAGTGGGGTATACTGAAGATAAAACACCTGTGCACATCGAAAGAATTCACCAAGAGTGTAATAAGACAGCCCACGGACTGGGAAAACATCTTTAGCAATGACAAATCAGACAAAGGCCTTATTACTAAAATCTACAATTCTCTGCTAGCTTCCAAAAAGAAGAAAACAATTAATTGTCCACTGAGGAGGTAGGCAAAGGACCTGAACAGAAGTTTCACAGAGCCAGAAATCCCAATGGCCAACAAACAAAATGTTCCTGATCGTTAGCCATAAGAGAAATGTAAATTAAAATAACTCTGAGATATCACCTAACACCCTCAAAGATAGGCCCATTCAAAAAATCAGAAAGCAACAAGTGTTGGAGGAGCTTTGGGGAGATAGGAACTCTCATCCACTGCTGGTGGCCCTGTAGGTATGTACAGTCATTTTGGAAATTGGTCTGACGATACCTAAAACAGATAGAAATCAAGTTACCATATGACCCAGCAATCCCCCTACTGGCCATATACCCAGAAGAGGCAAGAAACAATCCATGGCCAGACATCTGTGCTCCAATGTTCATCATGGCACAGTTCACAATTGCAAGGAGTGGCAAACAACCCCAATTTCCATTAACTGATGAATGGAATAAAAAACTGTGGTACGACCTGATGCAAAGGTCTTAAGTGGAGAGCAAATGCTTTTAAAATGATTAGGGCAAAGAATGTATGGATGTGCTTTATACAATTGATGTATTATATATATGGACTGTGATAAGAGTTGTATGAGCCCCTGATAAAATGTAAAAAGAAATAAAATAAAATAAAAAATGAGGATTAACTGAGGAGCCGTTCAAGTGTTAGCGCAAAAAAACAAAAAAAAAGGAGAGAGAGAGAGACCCTGATGCGGAGGGCTTAAGTGGAGAGCAAATGCCTTGAAAATGATGAAGGCAAAGAATGTATGGATGTGCTTTACACAATTGATGTATGTATATGTATGGATTGTGATCAGAGTTGTATGAGTCTCTAATAAAATGTTTTTTTAAAAAAACCTGTGGTACATACATACAATGGAGTACTACGCATCGCTAAAAAGCAGTGATGAACGTATGAAGCCCATTGAAGCATGGGAAGAACTGGAGGAAACCATGCTAAGCAAAGTAAGCCAAGCACAAAAGGGCAAGTACAACATGAGTCTGCTGAGGTAAGCTTTAAAAAATAATGCAAAAGGGGCATAGGGCAAACGCTACTGTATACAAACATTCCTGGGGTGAGGAGCAGGTAGTATGGCAGGAGCCAGACCAAATCCAGGGATACATATGGTAGCCAAGTAAAAAGGAAGGTGAAAAAGATGGCGGGGGCGGGGATGGCTAAGAGAGAGAGAATTCGGTGGTCGGGGAATAGCACGCTAACCCACCCAAGGAGATGGTATTGTTTATATCTCCACAAGGAAAGAGGGAGCAAACTTCAACCCCGTACTCCAAGATGTGAATGCAACATGCTGCCATAGAGTAGGGAAGCCGTGGAGAGTCTGAGGGGCCGGCCCCACTCCCAATTATGTGAATACCTGCCCCTCCCCCCAGAGGAATTTATTTCAGAGGACAGCATGGAAGCTGTAACTCAGGGAGAGGGACATGTCTGATCACAGCACACGGGAGCAAATGAAGGGTGAGGAAGAGAGAGTCTAGCACATCCTGTCCTACCAACCCTTGGGGATGATATTCCGCTCAGAGCAGTCAATCCAGAGAGAAGACTGTATGGTTGGCCCCACTAGGAGACACGACATCCCTCACTGACCCATAGCCCTAAGGCGACAACACTGGAGACATAAGGTGGGAATTGCGCCCGATCTGATCCCACCACATCAAGGCAAAACACTAAAGGCGTACAACAGAACAAGGGGAACAGAGCAACGAAGTCCCCAGGGAATACCAAAAATAGACTTTGGAGCCAGGGTTTGGCACCCCATCAGACTCGACTGGAAAACACCCCTAAAGGCCAACAAACAGTCCTTGAACTAATTTCAAGTTTTTCTTTCTTGTGTTTTGTTTTGTTTTTGTCATTGGTTTGTTGTTCTTCTTGGGGGTTTTTTGTTTTCTTTTGTTTCTTTATTTTTCTCTGTCTTGTTTTTGTGCATGTTATTATCTCTGCAAGTCTGTCTAAATAGGATGGGCTGGATGAACAATCTGGAAGAGAAAACAGCGGGATAGACAGTTCTGGGCACATGGGAGAGATGGAGTTGGGGGGAAAGGAAGTGGTGTTAACAAACCCAGGGACAAGGGAACAACTGGTGATCCAAAATTGATGGTGAGGAGGGTATAGGAGGCCTGGTAGGGTGTGACCAAAGGTAATGTAATCGAGAGGAATTACTGAAACCCAAATGAAGGCTGAGGATGATAGTGGAACAAGAGGAAAGTAAAAGTAAATCGAGGAAAGAACTAGGAGGCAAAGGGCATTTATAGACGTCTAAGTAAAGGCATGCACATATGTAAATATATTTATATATGAGGATGGGGAAAAATCTATGTGCATATATTTATAGGTTTAGTATTAAGGTAGCAGAAGGACATTGGGCTTCCACTCAAATACTCCCTCGATGCAAGAATACTTTGTTCTGTTAAACTGGTATTCCATAATGCTCACCTTCCCAACATGATTGCTGAAAACAAATGGGTGCATAAGCAAATGTGGTGAAGAAAGCTGATGGTGCCCAGCTATCAAGAGATATAGTGTCTAGGGTCTTAAAGACTTGAAGGTAAACAAGGAGCCATCTAGCTCAGAAGCATCAAAGTCTACATGAAAGAAGCACACCAGCCTGTGTCATCACGAGGTATCGAAGTGATCAGGGATCAGGCATCAAACAGGAAAAAGTCATATCATTGTGAATGAGGGAGAATTTGGAGTGGGGACCCAAAGCCCATCTGTAGGCAACTGGACATCCCTTACAGAAGGGTCACAGGGAGGAGATGAGCCAGTCAGGGAGCAGTGTAGCAATGATGAAACATACAACTTTCCTCTAGTTCCTTAATGCTTCCTTCAACAACAACACCTTCCCCCCACTGTTATCATCCAATTCTAATTTACAAATCCAGGTAGACCAGAGGATTTACACTGGTACATATAGGACCTGGAAACACAGGGAATCTAGGACAGATGATCCCATCAGGACCAGTGCTGATAGCAGCAATACCGTGAGGGTGGAGGGAAGGTAGGGTGGAAAGGGCAAACCGATTACAAGGATGGACAACAGAAAAGTGGGTGAAAGGAGATGTCAGACAGTGTAAGATATGATAAAATAATAATAATTTATAAATTATCAAGGGTTCATGAGGGAGGCGGCAGCGGGGAGGGAGGTGGGAAATGAGGAGCTGATGCCAAGGGCTTAAGTGGAGAGCAAATGTTTTGAGAAGGATGAGGGCAAAAAATGTATAATTGTATTTTACACAATGGATGGATGGATGGATGGATGGATTTTGATAAGAGTTGTATGAGCCCCCAATAAAATGATTAAAAAATAATCTGAATCTGGAAAAGTTTCATTAGCCAAAAATCAAGTATAACTGGAATTAAATGTAATCTCAAGTTGTCATTACACTTAGGATCAAGTATGTTCAGAAAATGATGTAAATGTGGGATTTTCAGAAAAAAGAGTTGTCTGCTTTGGTGAAACTTTCCTCAGCAGAGAATAGTAATTGGAAACGGAGATTTCTTCATTCTACACTACCAGAAAAGAGCACATTTACAGTGCTTCCAACAAATATTGAAATTAAAATGAAAAATTCAGAGGCTCTGCAGCCAATTAAGCCGACCATCCTCCTCCTTGTGGAGGCCAATGTGCAATGGCTGCAAACAGCAAGTCTCCTCAGTAGTGTATGCAGCCTATTGATATGTATCGGCTGCCCTAAGGGACCTTGGAGCAACATTTTGCTGCTTTTCGATGCCTCTGGCCTGGCTAATTTCTGCTCTCCCTAAACAAGGCTTCAAACTGGGATGCGAGGTGCTTTTGAGAAACCTCAAGGCACAGTGGCTAGAGTCCACATTGTCCATCCGTACCAAGCTTCAAAACAAGGAGCATGTGATTGAGGCCTTATGCAGGGCCAAGTTCAAGTTCCCTGGGCACCAGAAGATCCACATCTCTAAGAAGTGGGGCTTCACCAAGTTTAATGCCGATGAATTTGAGGATATGGTGGCTGAGAAGTGCCTCATCCCGGATGGCTGTGGAGTCAAATACATCCCTAACTGTGGCCCCTTGGACAAGTGGCGGGCCCTGCATTCATGAAGGCCTTGGTAGACCTGTGCTACCTCTCGTACCCACCAAATAAAAATTGAACTTCCTGATTAAAAAAAGAAGAAGAAGAAAAGAAAAATCCAGAGGCTCTGAGATGGGAGAAGCTAGAGGGAGCAAGGAGAAGTGCCCAAGACAAAACAATTAGCAGATATAAAGAACTCATGCCCATCATTATCTCATTATACAAGAAATTGGGATAAATTAGCTGGTGAGAACAAAGAAAATAAAAGAGTGAGAAGTTTGAGGGAAATGCAGCTTTAAAGCAATTGCTTCAGCAGATCTATTCAGATACTTCTAATTAAATGAAAGGGCCATGAACATCATTTATCATTTATGGTGTCTGGTGGCATAGTTTTGAGTACCAGATGGTCTTGTGTAGGTGAAATAAAAGTTGAAATCAATCCTCTTGGTGATATGGAATGGAAAAAGTATTAAATAAATTATTTGTTACCACTGATGAAAAAGAAAGGGGTCCTATCACTTTGGCTCACAAGATCTATACAGTAGTTGAAACAGAATGTGATTCTCATAATAGGTACCTAGAACATTGGAACAAACTAGACAACCCAGAAATAAATCTATCAACCTGCAGACAGTTGATCTTTGAGAAAGAACCAAAATACATTAAATGGGAAAGGGATAGTCTCTTCAACAAATGTGTTGACAAAACTGGAGCTCCATCTTTGGAAGAATGTTAACAGGATCCATATTTCAAAAATTATACAGAAAAACAAATTCAAGTTATAGAAAAGACTTAAATGCAAATCTGAACAAGATGAAGGGTCCTATTGCAGGATAAAAACACACTATGAAATATAATTGAAAAAACACACACAGTAGACCAAAAAACAGATGACTGAGACCTACAAAAAAATAAGACAATGATATGCATCATAAACCTCAAAAGAACCCATAGAGTAGGAAAGAATTTTTGAGAAAGACACAGTGGACAAGAGACTAATCTCTAAAATCTGAAGAAAGCAGGAGCACTAAGAAGAAAAAAAAGAAAGACCCAATTAAAAGTGAGCAAAGGAAATGGGCAATTCACCAAGGAGGATATCCAAGCAGCCAAAAAACACACCCCAAAATGCTCACGATTACTAGCCATCCAGGAGATGCAGATCAAAACCGTGAACTACCACCTTACAACAGCATTGACAGCTCCGGTAAAAACAAAACCAGAACATTCTGGGGACGGTTCAGAGAGATGGTTCCTCATATGCTGGTGGTGGGACAGGAAATTTTTACAACCACTGTGGAAGTTATATGCCACTACCACTAACAACTGTGAATAGAAATTCCATATAATACACCAATCCTTTGGCTGGATATATATCCTAACACAATAAGATCATGACATGAACAGACATTCTGTTCACAAGAGCAAGAAGATGGAAACAACCTAAATGCCCATCAGTAGAATGGACAAAGGATCTCTGCTCCACATCATTGAATAACAATGACAAAACCATGAAGCACTTTATCACATGGAAGGACCTGAGCAAACTTCCCAACCATAAAAGAGCAAGTATTATAGAAGACTGATAAAAGGACAAATAGAGGGTCTAAAACAAAACAGGATAAAGACTCTCTTACCACAGGGGACAGTTTCTGGTGGTTGCGATGTGAGGAGGGCAAAAAAGGGAGTTAGGCAATAAAGCTGGTCAAGTGGCTGGGGTGCAATGGAGGATGAGGGTTCATGGAAGGGGAGCATGAAGGGAAACTCTTGAGGGGCGGATGATTCAATCCGAAACTGATTTTCTGGCATGTAAACCCTCACCTAAGTTATAATAAAGAATTGTATTTAAAGAAAGAAAAGAAAATTTTGACTCAGCTTAATTGATCTCTCTTGAGTCCGTCAACAGGCAGGCCGCTTAATCAGACAGATATCATGTCTGAACATGTAACTTTCCAAAGAATGTACTCACCAACAGTTCATAGCAAAGCACACAGGTAAAGAGTTCATCAACAATAAAGGTGTTACTTTTTCCCTCATAATGCTAACAATTTGATATGGGCTCTTTCACTCATTGAGTGAGGTCTCAGCTTCGTCCACACAGAAGAAGCACATGAGCTCCTGAGATTCAAAGATTATAAACAATAAAATCCAAGACCAGAGGAGGCAATAGTATTAGAACGTAAACTTTGAGCACCTGGTTTGCAGAAGGCTATGGATGACACTGAGAGACTAAATTTCATTTGCAGACTCTCCACGTGGATTGAGTCTTCACTGAAGCCCCTGAGACCATTGGCCAGATATGTGAAGAGTTCTGTTCTCACAGAATGCACAGGGAAATGGATTCCTGCAGCTGCATTTAGGTTAAAACTTAACATATTAACATTTGTTTTCCCCTTTGGCCTACTTTTATCTTCTTCTGGTTTTTATTATTTTCTGCTTTCTTTTGGATTGAAGTTTATCTGTGTTTTATTTTATTGTCGCTGATTGGCTTTGTTGTTGTTTTGGGATGCTTTTCTTCATATGAAATCCAGGATAGGTAAATCTATAGAGACAGTAAAAAGATTAATAGACCCTTAGAATTATGACAGGGAATGTTAGGGGGAAATGGTGAGCCACTAACAATGCAAGAAAGAATGAAGAAAGTTATCTAAAATTAAAAAAAAGAAAGTGGGGAGAGAGAGTGAAAGAAAATATAGCTTCTCCCTCAAGGGACATCAAGGTCAATTGGCACAACATAGTCCACAGAGAAAATGTTCTCTATTCCATTTTGATAAACAGAGATTGGGGAGGGGGACGGAAATATAAAAAGGACCAGGATTACTGGATAGATCAAGACCAGTGGAACTCCCAAGACTGTGACCTGGGACTGAATATAATCTAATGGCTCAAATTTCAGCCAAACAGTAGATAGGTCTATAAGGTGAACAATAAAAATAGGGAGGTGTGCACTCTTTAGAACAAATCAATAATTGGAGATCAAAATGGGCATCATTTGCTCAAGGACAAAATTTAGGCAATAGAGTCAGAAAAGGAGGAGGAGTGGAAATGGGAAACACGGGATGTAAATTGAAGGAGTGATGTAAGAGTGTGGGGATTGTGGTAAGAAGCAAAATGTTTTGTGAATTGCTGAATGGAAAACTATCTTTCTTGGCATATCGTCACTCGATTTACAATGAAATGTTTAAAAAGAAAAGTAGTGCATCCCTGGACCATGCCAAAATACAAGAGAGCTAAATTTATTTTAACAGCAGAATAGCTGCAGTGCTGTTATAAGCCTTTCTAGACAAAGCATTGTACTGTAAAATTGGCATCAGGACCAATGAAGGCTGAGCATAATAGTGGGACAAGAAGAAAGCAAAAGGAAATAGAAGGAACTAGGAGGCAAAGGGCATTTATAGAGGTCTAAATACAGGCATATCCATATGTAACTATATTTATATATGAGGATGGGGAAGTCAATCTATGTGCATATATTTATAGGTTTAGTACTAAGGTAGAAAATGGACATTTGGGCCTCTCCTAAAGTACTCCCTCAATGCAAAAACACTTTATTCTATTAAATTGGCATTCCATGATGCTCACCTTCCTGACAAGATCACAGAAGACAAATGGGTGTATAAGCAAATGTGGTAAAGAAAGCTGCTAGTGCCCAGCTATCAAAAGATATAGCATCTGGGGTCTTAAAGGCTTGAAGGTAAACAAGCAGCCATCTAGCTCAGAGCAACAAAGCTCACATGGAAGAAGCACACCAGCCTGTGCGATCACGAAGTGTTGAAGGGATCAGGTATCCGGCATCAACAAATAAAAAAATCAGATCATTTAGAATGAGGGACAGTGTGAAGTGGGGACCCAAAGCCCATCTGTCGACAACTGGACATCCCCTTACAGAAGGGTCGCGGGGAGGAGAGGAGCCAGTGAGGGTGTGGGGTAGCAATGATGAAACATACAACTTTCCTTCAGTTCTTAATGCTACCTCCCCACCCCAAGCCCCAGCCCCACTATCATGGTTCCAATTCTACCTTACAAATCTGGCTAGACCAGAGGATAAACACTGATACAGATAGGAACTGGAAACACAGGAAATCCAGGGCGGATGAACCCTTCAGGACCAGTGGTGAGAGTGGCGATACTGGGAAGGTGGAGGGAAGGTGGGGTAGAAAGGTAGAACTGATTATAAGGATCTATATATAACCCCCTCCCTAGGGGATGGACAACAGAAAAGTGGATGAAGGGAAACGTTGGACAGTGTAAGACATGACAAAATAATAATAATTTATGAATTATCAAAGGTTCATGAGGGAGGGTGGGGCGGGGAGAGAGGGATAAAATGAGGAGCTGATATCAAGAGCTCAAGTAGAAAGTAAATGTTTTGAGACTGATGAGGGAAACCAATGTCAAAATGTGCTTGACACAATGGATGGATAGATGGATTGTGATGAGTTGTACGAGCTCCCAATAAAATGATTTTAAAATTTTTGGATCAGGAATGTATGTACAAAATCCAATGTAATGATGTCCTTCAATATCATAGTCCAATACTACTCAGTGCCACAATTTTGAGAACCCAAAATAGAAATTTCACAGTTTTCAATATCTTAAGAAAATGGATTCGTTTTGTAAGAATACTTTGAATATTATAACTATTTGGAACAGAACATCAGTTACCTATATGTATAAATTTAAGTTGACTAAAATAAACTAAAACAAGCCCTCTAAAGCCAAATATGACCATGTGAATTTCGAGACTATCTCAAGAACAGATGTGATGAACTGAACAATAGTGACGGAAGACCTGATGAGTTGTTGGATGGCACCAAGAACATCGTGTCTGAAGAAAACAAAAGGTCATTGAAAGACTCTCACTCTCTCATGTACTGCCCTTGTATCCATGCTGATTCATAATGTCCCTATAGGACAGGGTAGAACTGCCAAATTGGGGTCCTGAGAATTTTAGATCTTTAGGGGAGTAGGCAGTTTCATTTTTGTTGAGCAGAACAACTGGTGGATTTGAAATACTGTTAGTATCTCACTACATGACCACTCTGCAATTAATATCAAATGAAGATGGAAGTAATACAACATGAGTATACACTGTGGAAGAGTCACTGTGCTAAAAATAATTGGCCAATGTCCAAGCATTGCCAAAGGTAGCATATGACCAAGAACAATGTAATTGAAGGAAGAAGCTCAAGCTGGACTGAAGGCATTAGTAGAAGACCTCACAAATTGACCCAATACCAAATGAAATGTTTCAACAAACTGATGCAACACTGGAAAAACTCATTGGTTAGGTGTATGAAAATATTGGCTCTCAAGCCATATGCAACATTTTCAGTATATACATGTGGCTTTGAAGAGAATTAAAATTTTTAGAGGATATTATTCAGATAATGGTGATTCCATTTGTTTATAAAAAACATATACATGGCTCTTGAATAATTTTTAAATTGTTGTAAGGGGGGAAGATGAGCTCTTTTGCCTCAAAAGTTTACCGAACCCCTGGTCTATGCAAGGAAATTTGGAAGACAGTTATCTGGTCAACTAACAAGAAAAGATGCATATTTATGCCCATCCCAAAGAAAGGTGACCCCACAAAGTGCTGCGATAATTGAACTATTTTATTAATATCACATACAAATAAAATTTTGCTGCAGATAATTAGAAAATGATTACAGTAAATTTTTGATGGGGAAAAGTTGGAAATTCAAGATATATAAACTAGAGGGCAGAAAATAAAGAAAAATCATTGCCGATATCAAATGACTCTTGGCAGAAAACAAAGAATATAAAAAATATTTACTTGTGTTTTATTGAGTATGCAAAGACACTGACTATATGGATTATAAAGAAACTATGGATAAGTTTAAGAAGAATGCAAATTCCAGAACACTTTATTTTGCTTATTGAGAAAGGTAAATAGACCAAGAGGCATTGATTTGAAGTCAACCAGGGAATACTGCATGGTTAAAATCGGGATCGCTGTGTGTTGGTTTCTATTATTTCATCATATGCAGCCACTATGTATGCTGAACAAATAATCCAAGAAGCTGGACTGTAGAAAGGAGAATGCCGGCATCAGAATGCACAACCTTGCTTGTTGAACATGAAGGGGCCTTGAAGCCCTAGCTGATGAAGTTCACAAGCAGCTCAATGTAAGAAAACAAAAATCCTCACAGGGGACCCACAGACAGCATCATTATAAATAGTGAAAAGCTTGAATTTGTCAAGAGTTTCCTTTTACTTGTATCCACAATCAGCATTCTTGGAAGCAGCAGACAGGGAATCAAATGACATGTTGCATTGAGCAGATGTGTTGCACAAGACATATGATGGTGTTACAGAGCAAAGATGTTCCTTTGAGGATTATAGTGTACCTGACAAAAGTTATCGTATTTTCAGTCACCTCAGATGCATGTCAATGGAGAAGAAAAACCCAACAAGTATTTATGTACTTAAATTATGGTGTTGGGAAAGAATATTGTAAATACCATGGAATGCATGAAGACCCAACCCCACCCCCCAAAAAAGAAAAAGTCTTGGAAAAAGTAGTGTAAGAATGTGCCTTTTAAATGAAGGTGATGATAATTTGTCTCAAGAAACTTAGACATGTTTTAAGGAGAGACCAGTCCCTGGAAACATACATCATGCTTGGTAAAGTCTGGGTCCTTGAAAAAGTGGTAGACCTCAATGAAATGAATTGACACCGTGGCTGCAACAATAGGCTCAAACCTAAGAACTGTGAGGCTGACTCAGGGCTGAGTAGTCCATGGTATTGTGCAGAAGGCTGGTACAAATAGGAATTGACTCAGTGGGTACTCGGAAGCTAAGCACTGCGTCTGTGCACCGGGTGCAATGACTCAGTAACCGGGATACTTAGATGGTGAGCACCTAGAGTCACACAGCTTTCCCAGGATTGTTTCCCTCCCCCATGTTTTCTCTCTCCCTCTTTTGTATGCTAGAGTGCGTGGGCTTTCAGAACCTTCACAATAATTCCAAGCATCCCACTGAAACAATGAAGATAAAGCAAAGAGAAGACTTACTGTAAGAAAGAAGGCAAGTATAAATGGAAGGTTGGAGGAAGAACGGGAATTATTCCAACAAAGAAAGTTTTAGAAATTTTATCCAAAGACCTGGAAAGATGTAAACTATTGATAACTCTTTAGAATCCCACCAAGTATGGATTAATTTAAGTACTTGTAGCACTTGAAGCAGCAGCCCATTAATTCAGTCTCTCCATAACAAAGGAAGAAAAAGTAGATTCAAAGGTCTTACTAATGGTGAGTACTAGTGATAGTGTATCATATAGTTTTTTATCAATTTAGTTCTATGGATTTTTTTTTTACAGAGAAAAAAGTAGTTCCTTCATATATTTTCTTCTGAACAATAAATAGAAGGCAAAAAAGGTAACAAATTCTATGTGATTTATGAGATAGATATGAACACCATCAGATTAAAAAATAATAAACAGAACTGATAACATAGGAGATTTTGTATGCTTCAAAAAATAACAAACATTTCCTACACAAAAGACAATATATTTATCAATAATATTTTTATGATGAGACAGACTAATTAGAAAGACTAATTATTTTAGTCATGAGACAGACTAATTAGAAAGGAAGACATTTTCTAAAATTAGACAATACAATATTTGCCCTTTGGGGCTCATAAAATTGAGGGAACAGCCAAAAACATAGATCCATGAAATGCCCAAGAATATATACAAAGATACAAGAAATTAAGTTAAGGGTAAAACAGTGTTTCAGGTTTTGAGGGATAAGGGCAAAGATGTGCTGTATTAAAGCGGGCAGAGACCTGTTCCTGGTGGGATGGGTTATGCCATGTTCTGGGATTTTTAAAAGTCTTATGGTAAATGTGCCAGTGAGTAACACACCACAGTTCCATGAGCATGGAGTGACTCAGTGAGGTTTAAATATATGTTTTTATCATAACTTAATAAAAGCAGCAGAAAGCTTTGTAATTACTCTCCTCTTCCCATCTCCCCAATGGATATGAGACATTTCAAGCAGGCTCAGTACACACTTTTATTGACACATCTATCAAATTCTATTTAGCTTTAGACACCAAATATAAACAATGTTTCAGTTTTGGCAAGGCAGGATATTTTAAATTCCCTTTAAAAGTAATCCAAGATAAGTGAAAGACAGCAACAAAATATAGAAAACATAATTAACTTATACTACAAAAATAAATCATGTTTTACAGAGGCAGGAAAACTTTCAAATGCTTTCATTAATTTGCATCAGATAAAGAATGACAAGCAGAAAAGGGAGGTTCCCGAACACTGAACTTCAAACAACACCATTTCTTTAAAATTAGCTGTTTAAATCTTACTTGTGGAAGAAGTCGGAAGTTAGCTCCCAAACAGCCAAAGGAAAGTTGAGTCTGACATTATAGAGCTCACATCTAAAATCCTGTCAAACACACAGGGCATAAAAGAAGAAGGAAAACTTTCCACAAACTTTGAAAGCATGTGACCTCAACTTCAGTCCCTATGGCAACTTCTCCTTTTTTCCTTGTGTGTTCATATTCAAAACTGTCATGCTAATGTACACAGATTTATTTATTATAGGAAGGTGCTTTGCATTTAGCTCTTCTTTGTATGAGACTGAATAGGAAATCAGCTACTAACTTTTTGTGAAAAATAATGCCTTTATTTTCTAGAAATGCCTTAAATCTGTCACCTAGCAGAAAAAACAAACTAATAGTAATTACTTCTTTAATACTTTTGCCGTGACTTTGTTCCTCAAAATAGTGTCATGATTCAATGGTCAAAACAAGGAAAAATTCCAGCGATGACGAGTAATAAGGAAGACTTGATCCTCTCATGTCCCTTCACTTCATATTTGTGACCAAGACTCCACTAAGGAAGCATTCCAAACAGGGGCATTTATAAGGCTTTGTCTGGTGTTGTATAGCGTTTGTTTGTTGTTATACTACTTTAGTTATTTAACTAGTATTAAAGTAAAACCATTCACACATACAGAGTTTCAATGTTTGAGATTCAGGTAAACAATAGGGGATAAATCTATATTTTAGATGTTAGTATTCATAGAAATGAAAAAATATCTTTTGTCCAGTGATTATAAAGTGGTCTCTTGTTCCAATATTCTTCAAAATAGATTGAATCCATGCCTTAAATTAATATTTAAATCATATTTATTCCTTAAACAGGAAAAATATTATTTATGTATACTTAAGTGAATAATGGGATTTAAAATTTTTATTAATAGTCTTTTTGTCGATGCGAACCAGGCAGGTTGGAATAGAGACCCAAAGCCCATCTGTAGACAACTGGACACAGAAGTAGTCACAAAGAAGGGATGAGCCAGCCAGGGTGCACTATAGCACTGATGAAACACACTTTCGTCTAGTTCTTTAATGCTTCCTTCCCCCACTCCCAATATCATGACCCCAATTCTGTCTTACAAACCCCGCTAGACCGGAGCGTGGACACTAGTACAGATAAGAGTTGTGGGCACAGGGAATTCAGGACAGCTAAATCCTTATAGACAATAATGAGAATAGTGTGCTATGAGGGTAGATGGAAGGTCGGGGAGGCAGAGGGAACCGATCACAATGATTGACGTACAGCCCCACACACCCAGGGGGAAGTCAACAAAACATGGATGAAGGGAGACAGTGGACAATGAAAATAAAACTAATTTATAAATCATCTAGGGTTCATGAGGATGGGAGGGTAGGGGCTAAAAAGAGGAGCTGATACTAAGGGCTCAAGCAGAAAGAAAATGTTTTGGAAATGATGGCAACATATGTACTTGATACAATTAATGTATGGATTGTTATAAGAGCTGTAAAAGCCCCTGATAAAATGATTTATTAAATAAAAGTAAAAGAAAATATTTGAGGGAAGATGGAAGAGGGAGTCTTTTTGCAATGTGTGAAATACTGTCTTAGTACCTTGTACTACTGTAACAGAAGCACAATATATTTTTGTTGTAGTTGAGTGCCGTTGACCTGGCTCCGAGTCATAGTGACCCTAGGTGCAACCAGATGAAATACTGCCCAGTCCCTGCCCAGTCCGGCCGCATCCTCATATCTTTGCCTGTGCTTGACTTTGTTGCAGCCACTGTGTCAATCTTTCTTTTCAGGTCCTTCCTCGTTTCCACTGCCCCTCTACTTGACCACGCATAATGACCTTCTCCGGGGAGTGGCCTCTCCTGATAACATGTCCAAGTACATGACACAAAAGCTCACCCTCCTGCTCCTAAGGAGCATTCGGGCTGTACTTCTTCCAAGACAGATTTTTTTCTCTCTTGGCAGTCCATGGTACTTTCCATGTTCTTCTCCAGCACCAAACTTCGAATGTATTGATTCTTCTCCATCTTCCTTATTCGATGCCAACTGTCGCAAGCAGATGAGGCGATGGAAAATAGCATGACTTGAATCAGGAGCACCTCAGTCCTCAAAGCAACAGCCTTACTTCCCAAACCTACGGCGTCTTGTGCAACAGATTTACCCAATGCAACTCATCGCTGGGCCTCTTAACTTCTTCTTCTATGAACCGTGATTGTGAATCCAAGCAAGTTAAATCTCTGACAACTTCAATCTTTCCTCCATTGACTACAATGCTACCTACTGGTCCAGCTGTGAAGAGTTGAGTTTTCTTTACAATCCTGGAGGCTGCAATCCTTGATCTTCATCAGCAAGTGCTTCAAGTCCTGCTCGCTTTCAGCAAGCAAGGTTGTGTCATCTGAATATTGCAGGCTGTTAATCAGCATTTACAGCACATATCTTAAGGGAACGCAATTCATCCCAAATACTTACTAAAAAATTGAGTAAATAAATAAAGTATTCTTCATATAATCCAGAGTCTCTGATTACTTAGTCAACATACAGATTGAACAAGTATGACTATTGGGTCACCTTTCTTTGGGATGTGTGCATAGATGGATCTCTTTGAGTCATTTGGCAAAGTCTTCCAAGTTTCTTGGCATAAATGAGCAAGTGCTTCTAGTGCTTCATCGGCTTGTTCAAAGTACCACACATGAAGGAATTTAAGAAGCACAAGTGGACTTTTTTCACAGTTTAGGAGAGTAGAAGTTGGAATCAGGGCACCAGTCCTCGGGGAAGGCTTTCTCTTTGTCGGCACAGGAGCAAGGTCCTTGTCTCTTTGAGTTTCCGTCCTGGTTTATCTTCTTGTGGCTTAGCCTCTCTCTTGCCCTTAATATTTTATATCTGAAAACAAATTGATGCAAGACAAGGCAATGCTTGTCTTAATTCTAAGATAAAGAGGCAACCTGTCCCCAAGCAGAATTATAACCACAGATATATGGAGTAAAATTATAACACATATTTTAGGGAAACAAATTCAATCCATAATTTTAAAAACTAACAGCCATCAAGTCAATGCTGACTCATTGAGAGCTCCTGTGGGTTTTCTAAGACTGTAACTGCTTAGAGAGTAGCAAACTTAGTCTTTCTCCCATGGATCTGCTAGTGGTTTCAAACTTCCAACCATTAGGGTTGCCAGCACATAACCACTACACCACCAGGGCTCAATCCACATACCTATTAAAATTTTGACTAAAAAACTAAATATTATCAACAACAAGTCAAACTAAACAAAATGTGCAGGAATTTGGGGGGAAAGAACTTTAAAGATATGTCAATCTTTTGATTTTTGTTCAGAAGCAATTTTTTTAATGAAAGAAAAATCAGAACAATTTGAAGCATAAGTAATGGAAATAAATGGAAAATATTTATAACCATCTCTATGACATTAGGAGTTCTGGTGGTTAAAGAACTTGCTTGCTTACTTAAATGTCAGCAGTTTGTACCCACCATCTGCTCTGTGGCAAAAGGAAATGACAGTCTGCTACTGTAAAGATTTTCAGCCTGGGAGAACCTATAACAGACGCTTTAATGTAGTCACAGGGTTGTTATGAATTTGCTTGTTATTGTGTATAAATAACCTTTACTGACCACTTGTAGAAAATGATACCAAATGTTTGCATGATGATGCAAGCATCAAAAGAAGATGGAAAGAACACACAGCCACTGGACCAAAAGAAGTAGTGGATATTCCACCTTTTAGAAGGTAGCGTATGAGCAAGAACGAATGGTGCTGAGGGAAATAATTCAAGCTGCATTGGACGCTTCAGCAAAAATGAGACTCCAGGTACTGATGGAACACCAATGGAAATGCTTCAACAAGCTGCTGAAGCACTGGAAGCACTCACTCATCTATGCCGGGAAATTTGGAAGACAGCTCGTTGGTCAACTGACTGGAAAAGATCCATATTTGTACCCAGTCCAAAGAAAGGTGATCCAACAGAATGCTCGAGCCATAGAACAATATCATTAATACAAGAGAATTTTGTTGATCGTCTTCCAAGAACATTTGCCATGGTGCATGGACAGAGAGCTACCAGTTATTCAGGCCAGAGTCAGAAGAGGCCATAGAACAAGGGATATCATGGTTGATGTCATGTGGATTTTGACTGAAATCAGAGAATACCAGGATATTTACTGTGTTGTATTAACTATGATAAGACATTTAACTGTGCGGATCATAAAAACTACGGACCACCTTGGAAGCTCCAGAACACTGCATTATATTTATGCGGAACTTGTACATGGATCAAGAGGCAGTTGTGTAAATAGAAGGCACGACTGCACGGTTTAAAATCAGAAAAGGTGGGCAGCAGGGTTGTATCCTGTCCTGGTGCTCATTCAATCTGTATGCTGAGCAAGTATCAGAGAAACTGGAATATGTAGACAGAAGGCAGCATCAGGGTAGGAGGAACACTTCTTAACAAACTCATATGCAGATGACACAACTTTGCTTACTGACAGTGAGGAGGACTTGAAGCACTTACTGATGAAGATCTTGGATTGCAGCCTTCAATATAGATTGCAACTCAAAACCAAAATGCACACAACTGAACCAATAGGAAACACCATGATGAATGGAAAACAGCATGACGTTCTCAAGAATTTTGTCCTGTTTGTGTCTACAATCAGTGCTCATGGAAGTAGCAGTCGAGCGATTAAAAGATGCATTAGATCACATACATTTGCTGCACAAGACATCTTTAGACTATTGAAAAGCAAGGATGTTACTTTGAGGACTAAAGTGTGTCTGACACAAACTGGTATTTTCAACTGCCTTGTATGTATGTGAAAGTTAGACATTGAATAAAGAACAATCTGTGATGCTGGGGAAGAATATTGAAAGCACAATGGAGTGCTAAAAGGAGGAAACAATCTTTCATGGAACAAGTGCGGCCAGGCTCTAACTTAGAGGCAGGTATGGGGAGACTTCATCTTACATATGTTGGACATGTTGTCAGGAGAGATCAGTCCCTGGAGACAGACATCATGCTTGGTAAAGTAGAGTCGCAATGTAACAGAGGAAGGCCTTAATGTGATGGATTGACACCAAAGCTGCAACAATGGCGCCAGCATGGGCACAATTATGAGGATGGCACAGGACCAGGCAGTGTTTCTTCTGCTATGCATCCTGAAGTATGGTTCACTAGACAAAAAGACAGCAGTCCCAAAGTTAATACTGTTCTAGTTATGAAATCTTGGGGGCAGGGAAACAATCCAAAAGAACTATCATTAATGTTTAGGGCAAATGCTATGGTTAGCCTTACCACTTAAGCAGTTTAATACTAGCTACAGATAATAGTGATACTACACCCATACATATTTGAAAAGCAAATACTCCAGAACCCTATTGCTGTATTAATGAAATGAACAACAATAAAACAAGTAGACATCAGTTAGGAATCTTGGTGAAGTTTTTTCTTGAAAATTCCTTATTTCTATTTCTAGCCATAGAATAAATAATAGTTAAAGTTACTAAACATGTATAAAATGTTAAGCTTCAATTTTTAACACTTCTTGGCAAAAATTCAATTAAGCTATATCAATTCTAAAATTTGTCTTGGAATTTTGAATGGTGCTTGAAATGTCCTTTCAAGCATGCTTCAGGTGAACAGATTAGATATTTTCTCAAAATAAAAAAATACTTCATGGTATGTTCAAACTTAAATGTATCTGACTTCTGGATATTTTCTTGGAACCTATATGCATTAATAAAACAGAACAGGAAATAAAATCCAAAATTGCAGTCAAATAAGCTAAAGTAATTCTCCAGAAGTTTCGAAAAGTATTTGCATAAGCAACTTTGCATTCGTTTACATGTACAAAGTCCTCATCCTTGTAGCCACATGGCTCAGAATGAGAATTGCAACATAAGGAAGAACATAAATGTTTAATGCCATAATCAAAATCAGACTAAATTTTATTTTAGTCACTCCAAAGTAATTCTAAACAATGGCTTCTTTGTTGGAGACATTTTATAGGGTCTAAGCTTTCAGAAATATTGAAATCCATGTGACAACGAAAGAAATTAAATTAGATATAAAACAACTTACCTCCACCATAGAATGACCTTGCATCACACTGCAGAAATTATTTTATCATTTGCAAAAGTCAGCACTAATTTGTATAGCTAATAAGATTTTTTGCTTAAAAAAGAAAAATTAGGGGAGCACATGATGGGGACCCAATGCTCATCTGTAGACAACGGGACATCCCTTGCAGAGGGGTAGTGGGGAGGAGATGAGTCACTCGGGGTTCAGTGTAGCAATAATGAAACTCACAACCTTCCTCTAGTTCTTAAACGCTTCCTCTCCAACTATCATGATCCCAATCTACTGGACCTGGAGAGTGGAGGGAAGGTGGGGTATAAAGGGGGAATGATTACAGGGATCTACATACAACCTCCTCCCTGGGGGACAAGCAAGAGAAAAGTGGGTGAAGGGAGACGTTGGGCAGTGTAAGATAAGATAAAATAATAATCTATAAATTATTAAGGGTTCATGAGGGAGGGGGGAGTTAGGAAGGAGGGGGAGGGAAAAAAGGAAAATGAGGAGCTGATTCCAGGAATCCAAGTGGAAGGTGGATTTTGAGAATGATGGGGACAATGAATGTATAAGGGTGCTTTACACAATTGATATATATGTGTGGATTGTGGTAAGAGTCATATGAGCCCCAATAAAATTATTTTAAAAATAAAAATTTTAAAAAGATTTTATATTCTCAAATTGTTAAAAAGCTTCATATACTTAAGAAATATTGTTACATTTTGAAAAACTGAATGTAAGAATTGCAGAAACCGCTCAACAAGTACCTGTGAAATGAACGATTGGATGGATGGATGAGCATCACTTTGCAATGCGTGAAGAATGCAACACAGGTTATTCTGTCCCCTTACTTCAGTCTTCCATATTATCAGATGATAGTACCCCAAAACATTATGTAAATAGCATAACAACTAAAATAAACCTCTAAAAAGAAACTGCTATTTAGATTATTAGTTTTAGAAAACCTGACCTAAATTTTTTGATCCAGGAGGTAGAAAGATTTTTGAGATTTCTTTTATTTTTTAATAGTTTTATTAGGGGCTCATACAGCCCTTATCATAATCCATACATACATCAATTGTTTAAAGCACATTTGTACATTCATTGCCCTCATCATTCTCAAAATATTTGCTCTCTACCCAGCCCCTGGCATCAGCTCCTCATTTTTCCCCTCCCTCCCCACTCCTCCCTTATGAACCTTTGATAATTTACAAATTATTATTTTGCCATATCTTGCCCTGTCTGACGTCTCCCTTCACCCACTTTTCTGTTGTCCATCCCCCAGGGAGGAGGTTATATGTAGACTCTTGTAATCGGTACACTGGTACAGATAAGAACTAGAAACACAGGGAATCCAGGACAGATGATCCCTTCACGACCAGTGTTGAGAGTGGCGATACTGGGAGGGTGGAGGAAAGGCAGGTTGGAAAGGGGGAACCAATTTTTGAGATTTTCTATTGCTTCGTCTGAATACCTGAAATATAATGGAGGAAGTGATTCATTACTGATGGCAATGTTGATATTGTTAGATTCTGTTGACTCAGAGATTTTATGTGCAAGAAAAGGAATCTCTCTCTAGTCATGCACCATCCCCCAAATTGTTGTGACTGAAGCCCCTTGTTGTAGCTTCTGTGTCAGCCCAGCTCTGAGTGAGTGCCTCTCTCGCTGATTTCACCTTCCCCAGTATGATGTGCTTCTCACGGAGCAGACCCCCCTGATGATGTGTTGAAAGACTGTGTGACAAAACCTCTCCATCCTCGCGTCTCAGAAGCATTTTACATATTCCAAAACAGATATGCCCATTCTTCTGGCCCATTCCTGACACGTTAAAGACTCTTCACAAACACTATAACTCAAAGGCATCAATTCTCCTCGTCCTTGTCCATGGCCTGCCTTTAGGATGGGCATAAGGCAAATGAAAAATCCCATGCTTGGGTGAGGAGCACCTTAGTCTTCAAAATGATATATTTGCTCATTAACACTTTAAAGAGATCTTTTGTTTTGTTTTTAAAATCATTTAATTGGGGGCTCATACCACTCTTATCACAATCCATCCATTGTCTCAAGCACATTTATACATTTGTTGCCCTCATCCTTCTCAAGACATTTTCTTTCTACTTGAGCCCTTGGTATCAGCTCCTCATTTTTCCCTTCCCTGCCCTCCCACAAACCCTTGATAATTTGTAAATTATTATTTTGTCATGTATCACACTGTCCAATGAAAGAAATCTTTTATAACAGATTTGCTCAATGTAAAAGTCATTTGATTTCTTTTTTTTTCACTGGTGCTTCCATGCTCATTCCCCCACACCCCCATTTATCATGATATTTTTACTGGTCTAGTTGTAAATATTTTTGTATTCTTTATATTGAGTTGAAATCATACTGAAAGCTATAGTCCTTGATCTTCATCGTAAGTGTTTCAAGTCCTCTTGGATTTAAGCAAGCAAGGTTGTATCATCTGCATATTGCAGAATGTTGATGAGTCTTCTACAGGTCCTGATTCTGCATTCTTCTGCACATAATACAGCTTCTCAGATTATTTGCTCAATATACAGATAGAATAAACAATAATAGCCAAAAAGAACCTGATTGATACTGAATTTATTCCAACTCATAGGGTTTCTGAGGCTGGAAATCTTTACAGGACTAGATGGCCCTATCTTCTCCCAAGGAACTAACTAATGAGTTTGGACCACCAAGCTTGTTATCAGTCCAGCGCTCACCTGACAACACCTCCAGAGTCCCACAGACTGATGAAAGGCTACAATCCTGACACATATATTTCCTATTGTTGAATAATTCATTATTCTTTAGTTATCCATTTTTTTCTACAGTTTCTACTGGTTTCACACAGTCTAATATCTTAACATAGTCAATTACAAAAGTAAATATTTTCTGGTTTTGGGTCCATCTGACATTAACGTTGATATTCTTAGCAGATTCAAGTATTCCATCAATGCAAGAATACTTTCTTCTATTAAATTGGCATTCTATGATGCTCACCTTCCCGACACAACCGCTGAAGACAAAGTGGGTGAATAAGCAAATGTGGTGAAGAAAGCAGATGGTGCCCAGCTATCAAAAGATAGAGCATCTAGGGTCTTAAAGGCTTGAAGGTAAACAAGCTGCCATCTACCTCAGAAGCAACAAAGGCCACATGGAAGAAGCATACCAGCCTGTGTGGCCACGAGGTGTCGAAGGGATCAGGTATCAGGCATCATCAGAACAAAAAATCTTACCATAGTGAATGAGGTGGGGCGTGCGGAATGAAAACCCAAAGTTCATTTGTAGACCACTGGGCATCCCCTTACAGAAGGGTCTCGGGGAGGAGATGAGTCAGTCAGGGTGTGATGTAGCAATGATGAAAAATACAACTTTCCTCTAGTTCCTAAATGCTTCCTTCTTCTCCCCCCCTTCCCCCCCCCCCCACTATCATGATCTGAGTTCTACCTTGCATGTCTGGCTAGACCAGAGGATGCACACTGGTAAAGATAGGAACTGGAAACACAGGGAATCCAGAGAGGATGATCCCTTCAGGATCAGTGGTGTGAGTGGCGATACTGGGAGGTTAGAGGGAGGATGGGTTGAAAAGGGGGAACCGATTACAAGGATCTACATGTGACCTCCTCCCTGGGGGATGGACAACAGAAAAGTGGGTGAAGGGAGATGGTGGACAAGGCAAGGTATGACAAAACAATAATTTATAAATTATGAAGGGTTGATGAAGGAGGGGGAGCGGGGGGGAGGGGAAAAATGAGGACCTAATGCCAGGGGCTTAAGTGGAGAGCAAATATTTTGAGAATAATGAGGGCAATGAATGTACACATGTGCTTTACACAATAGATATATGTATGGATTATGATAAGGGCTGTATGAGCCCCTAATAAAATGATTAATTAAAATTTTTAAAATAAAAACATTGATATTCTTTGTTCTAATCCCTCTTCTGAATTGAGCTTAGATTATTGGAAGCTGTCTGTCAATGTACTCTGCAACGCTTTTAAATTATCTTCAGTAAAATTTTACTTCCATATGATGTGAATGATATTGTTGGATAATATCTAGTGTCTGTCAAATCACTCTTCTTTGGGATGGGCTTGAATGTGGATCTCTTCTAGTCAGTTGGGTAAGTTGCTGCCTTTGAAATTTCCTTTTTTAAATGTTTTAATCAAATTAAAGTATGATTTACTTTTTCCATTATCAGTGATGTTTTCTTTCCATCCATTTAAATCGTCAGTTTTTTTTTCCATTCTCTTTCTTCCATGGAATATTTTTCTATTTGGTTTAGATATATGAGCATCTCCCGTGTTGAAATATTTCTACTGGAATTCCATCAATTCCTAGAGGTTGTTTTGTACAAATGATTTCAATAGAGCTTAAATTTGTTTTCCTTCTAGGCCATAGGTTCTTGAACATATGCTACTTCTTGATATGATTGAACATTGACCAATTATTTTTGGTAGAGTGACTCTATGTATTCCTTTTGAAACTTCTTTGTGTGTTTTTTGACTCATTCAATATCTTACCCATAGAATCCTTCAATATCACATCTTGCATCTAATTTTTTCTTCAATTCTCTAAATTTAGAAATTCTTAGAATGTTCTTTCTTTTTGCTTATCTAGCTCCAGGTGTTTGCACATTTCATTATAATACCTTATATAGTCATGGAAACCTTTACTGAAACAAAACTATGAGAATGTGAAGTTATCATTTCTCTAATATCATTCATGTAGATCTACTTACTTCTGAAGTTTGCGTTTCCATCTCACTGCCCATTTTGTGCTTTTTAATTTACATCATATCAAAACAGCAGTTTTGGTATCCTCAAGGGATTCTAATCTCATTCCTTCAAATTATCTTTGAGTTTAGGGAGCATAAAGAAGCCTGAAGATGAAAGATCAAGGCTGTAAAGGTAAAGGTCTAACAGTTAAATTCTTATAGGAAAACCCTCGTTACCCTCAAATAGTGAACAAGTGAATTGCTCTATGGGAAAAATAATTTCTTAGTGGATTTTTTTCTCAGCAATGCATTTTTTCATTTTCTTAAGACTTCTTCATAAGAAGCACCCATGATATCCCTATGTCCTTCAAGAAAAATCTATCAAGATTAGCCAGTTAGAGTGGCCCAAAACAGTCAACAACTCTCTGAGCTGACCTCTTTGCCTTGAATTTCACTGGTCCAGGAGATTCCCAGAAATCACTGTTTTGAATGGACTTTTTTTTCTTTTTAAAGCAGCCTAACAATAGTAAGACAAGTGTACTGCTGCTGAGAAAATTTGTCTATAGCCATGCAGTGATCACTGATATATAAGAGGGGTACCTTCCAAAATGGATATATTTATCAAAGCTATGTATTTCAATTTTTTTTTACAAAACAATTTCTCACCCTCAAAATACTCTCTATTACACTTAACACATTTGTCAAATTTGGAAACACTTTTCAAACTCATCTGTTGGCATGGCTGACAACACATCCCTCATTTTTTCCTTCACCTCTTCTACGTCGTCAAGTTGCTGTCCATAATGCCCCTCTTCCATTCACAGAAAAAAAAAGAACTCACACGGAGCATGGTCAGGTGAGTAAGGTGAGTGGGGCAAGAGAGGCATGCTGTTTGGGGCCCAAAACTGGCACACTGAGATGGGCACATGAGCAGGTGCATTGTCGTGGTGGCAAAACAAGCCCCCCATCTGCCACAAACCAGGCCTTTTTTGTCTCACACTGTTACCCAATCTCTCCAGAACCTCTAAATAGAAAGCTTGATTGACGGTCTGACCTCGTTGAGCGAACTCCAAACAAACTACAAGTCGACATTTTCGTCCATTCTGGAAGTTGAAGGACATCCAGAACAAAGTCTGTCATCAATCAACATTTCACCTCATTTGAAATGAGAAAACCACTCGTACCCTTTGTTCAAGATCACAGCTGTTTCAGAAGCAATTTTCCCAAGCAGGAAACAAAATTTCACAGCTGCACCCTGTTCTCTTCAATCAGCCATGAGAAAAAATGAACTTCAAGAGAAACTGCTTTTACCAAAAACATCACTGTGAACAGAGAGAACCTTTGCACCAACTCAGAGGGAGTTGTTCAATGCCTGGCATGGGGGGGTGCTGGGGAATGCACACTAGGAAAGCTCCACCCAGCGGTGCCTTTTCCGTCTTGTTTTGTTTGTTTGTTTGTTTTGGGGGGGTGTACTACTTCATATATTTGAGCACGGAAGTATAGTAGAACCCTAGTAGCAAGAAGTTTTTGCTTATTCTCATACATGCATGTATACCTGCCTATGTAACCTCCACACAGTTTGACATTGTTACTGCTGTCCTCGCAGATTGTAAAGAGTCTTCAGAAACTGTGTGAAAACTACATTTGTGACAATAGGATGCATGGACTGATTTTTTAATGTACCAAAATGTATTCATACAAACTTGTGCAACATGTCTGTGAGAATTTTGTGTCAGTTTGACTGGGACAGGATTTTGAGTGGTTTATCAATTAAAACTAGTAATGCCCTGTGATGGGTTCTAGCATAATGTAATAGCTTCCATGAGGAGACCTGCTATGAGCAGCCAGCCAATTGAAGTTTCCTAGGGGTCTGGCCTGCTTCCAATATAAGTGGACTCTGAGGAAAGTTCTCTTGCTTTTGGCTGACCAAAAAGCTGAGTATGGATTCTGCATCTGACTTGTTATCTGACTTCTACTTCTTATAACCTGAACCAGTTGTCTACCAATTACCTGAAAGTCACCAGGAGGCTGCCATCTTACCTGTTCAGTTTTCATTCATTTGCCTCTTGCAGCCAGAAGTCTGCTGATATTTGCTTCATCCGTCTTGCAGCCATATGAGTCAGGGGAAGCTTCGAGTCTGACATATGACCAATGAACTTTAACTTGCCCCACTTTACAAACATGTGAGCCATGACCTTGATGTAAATCAGGTCACAAAGAAATCGGCAGCTTACAAATGTTTAACTCCTTCTAAGAAGGGACAAGCAATGTTGAAGACTAAGCCTGCAGGCACAGACCATCCAGTTCAATCTGCAAGGGAAAAAAAATCAAGCTTGGTAATGCCTTAATTGAAGAGGACTGAAAATTACGAATATAAGCAATTGTCAACAGCAAAGATATTTCATTTGATTGCATTTAAATGTATGCTACATTGCATTCATGTGCCAAACATTTTTAAGTTAAAGGCATCAATATTATTGTTTACAAAATTTAGAACATAACTGTGAATACATGCTCTTCCATTGAAATGCAGTTTGACTGAATGCACTGTAGTAAACATATTTGAGTTCCATTTTTGGGTGGGGGAGAGGAGCTTATACCAAGGGCTAAAGTAGAAAATGTTTTGGAAATGATGATAGCAACATATCAACAAATATGTTTGATACAATTGATGTATGGAATGTTATTAGGTGTAAGAGCCCCCAATAAAATGATCTAAAAAATTATTCATGAAGAAAGTAAAAGGACATTAAAACAGCAGAAAAGAGAGGAAAAAATCAATATGAATGTCAGAGAGACTCTGAAACTGGCTTTTAATTGGAGAGTAGCTAAGGCAAAAGAAATAAATGAAGTCAAAGCACTGAATAGAAATTTTCAAAGGAAGCTGGAGAGAAAAAAGGGAAATATTATAAGGAAATGTGCAAAGACATAGAGTTAGAAAACTGAAAAGGAGGAACATACTCAGTATATCTTAAACTGAAAGAACTCAAGAAAAAATTCAAGCCTGGAATTGCAATATTCAAAAAGTTTTGGGGAAAATATTGAAATATTCAAGAAGCATCCAAAGAAGATAGAAAGAATACAAAGAGTCTCTACCACAATAACTGGCTGACATTACACCATTTCAGGAGCTATATGAGCAAGAACTAATAGTACTGAAGAAAGAAGTTCAAGGGGCACTGAAAGCATTAGCCAACAACAAGCTCCAGGAAATTGATGGAATACCAATGATGATGTTTCAACAAGCTGATGAAGCACTGAAAGCACTTGTCTATGCCAGAAAATTTGAAATACTTGATCCACTGACTGGAAGAATTCATATTTGTGCCCATTCCAGAGGAAGGTGACCCAACAGAATGCTCAAGTTATAGAACAATATCATTAACACCACATACAAGTAAAATATTGCTGAAGATCTTTCAACAAGGGATATCAGATGGGATATTGCTGATATCAACAAGGGATATCAACAAGGGATATTGCTGATATCAGATGGATCTTAGTCCAAAGTAGAGAAAACCAAAGCTATTTATTTCTATTTTGTTAACTATGCCAAGGCATTTGATTATGTGGATGATAACAAACTATGGGATCATGATCAACTGTGTGGATCATGGCAAACAAACCTTGAGAAGGAGAATTCCAGAACACTTTAGGTTTCTCAAACTGAATTTGTACATGGATCAAGAGGCAGTGGTGTGAACAGAACAATGGAATACTGCATGACTTAAAATCAGGAAAGGTCTGCATCAGCATTCTATCCTGTCACTATTCTTTTTTTTTTTTTAGAGAAAAGGAGAAACTTTAGTTAAAATCTTTACAATAAAATAATTACGATTATAAATCTCTTTAGTTAAATATGTACACATTACATGGTATTGTAAAAAGGAATGAAATTAGATAAAGTTTCAGGCAAATCTAATGCACAAATACACCATCTTTTAGAGTACAAGGTCAGTTTTACATTCTTAAATAGTTTTGTCAGCAATGGCTCGGCTTTGTGCAAAACATGATAAGCAAAATTAAGAAAAAGTCTGTAAAATTCTTTAGTCCCCAGGAAATTCCTACCTGTCACTATTCTTATTCAATCTGTATGTGGAGTAAATAATGAGGAAATCTGGAATAGATGGAGAAGAATGTTGCATCAGAATCGGAGGATTCTTAACAACCTGTGACATGAAGATGGCACACCTTGATTGCTGAAAGGGAAGAGACTTGCAGCCCTTGCTGATGTAGAAGGAGGATTGTAGCCTCAATGTCAAAAAACCCCAATCCTCACAATTGGACCAATAGCTAACATCATAATGAATGTAAAAAAGTTGAAGTTGTCAAGGATTTTGTCTTGCTTGGATCCACAACCAATGCTCTCAGAAATAGCAATCAAGACACCAAAAGCCACATTGCACTAGGTAAATCTGTTACCCAGGACCTCTTTAGAGTAATGAAAAGCAGGGGTGTTGTTTTAGGACTGTGGTATGCCTGATCTAAGCATTTTCAATTGCCTTGTATGCATGTGTACTTTGGAAAATTGATGCATTTGAATTGTGGTGCTGGAGAAGAATATTTAATGTACCATGGACTGCTAAAAGGACAAACGGATCAGTCTTGGAAGTACGGCCAGAGTGACCTTGAGTAGCAAGGATAGCAAGACTTCCTCTTACATGCCTTGAACATATTGTCAGAAGCAATGGCACCTGGAGAAGGAGCGCGTGCTTGGTAAAGTGGAGGGGCAGTGAAGGAGCGCGTGCTTGGTTTAGTGGAGGGGCAGTGAAAAAGAGGGGGCCCTAGACAAGAAGCGACCCAGCGCTGCAACCAAGGGCTCAAGAATAGGAGCAGTTGTGATGGTGGCGGAAGGCTGGGCGGTATTTGTTCTGTGGTGTATAGTGTCACAATGGGTCAGAACTGACTTGATGGTACCTGTCTGCAGCAAGCCCCTGCTTGTCTCACTTATTGGAAAACCATTCCTGACTAAACAATAATGTGGCATAGAGACAAAATAGGAAAGTTTTTCTTTGGTCAAATTCGATACATTTAAAACATCAAAAGGAAAAACCTGATTAAATATAAAAAGTCTCAGACTACTTGTAGTAGATGATTTATGTTAACTTGAATTTTTCCAAAAGTGTAGGGGTTGAGTCCCATCTGTCAATCAGGCCACAGCCTGAGGATGCCTCTTTGAGAGGATGACTTTCTTATAAGAAGAAACTGTGAACCTCCATTTCTCTCTGCCCCCAAGGGGGCTACCCAACCCTGAGAGACATTGGAGCTCTGCCAGTTTTCCACCAACCTGGGAGTCACACATCTCTGCACCCAGCAGCCTGTGATCTTCATGCATTCCGCATCACCTTCTTCATCCCCAGCCTGCAGCTACGGGAGTCTGAAAAGGGCCCTGGCTTGCACTGGACTTGTGGACTTGAGTTGGATTGGGCGGGGATGCCTCTTTTTTTAATTAATTGGTACTGATACATATATCAAGTCATTCCATAGTTCAATCACATCCAGCAGAATTATACATTTGCTACCACAATCAGTTTCCAAACCTTTTTCTATATGAGCCCATTGATGTCCTCGCCCTTCACCGCACCTTCTTTCAAGATGGGAATGCTTGTTGATGTAAAGCTCATTCTTATACACGTGAGTGTCATTTGATGTGTTTCTCTAGATGACCCAGACTAACACACTAACAAATGTGTTTAAAATAGTCATGTAGGCTACCCTCAACTTGAATGACATTGAAGGTTTTTTTTCTTATTTTTAGAATTTAACATCATTTTCCTTAGAGATAAATGAAAGAAGGTGGATAATTTTGTTTCTACTATACCAGCTCAAGGATCCCTGGTGGTCGAGTGGCTACACGCTGGGCTGTGATCCTCCTGGTAGAGTTTGAAATCACCAGCATCTCGATGGAAAAAGACTGGGCTTTCTATTCCTGTAAACAGTTGCAGTCTCAGAAGCCCCGGGGGGTCACTACGAGTCAGCATGGATTTGAAGGCAGTGAGGTTAGTTTAGTTTTTATGACAGCTGAGCTCTTGTTTTTCTAGGGAGCTACCTCTACTGAAAACAAAAGAAAACATTGGACTAAACAGATGGCTGTATTTACTTAGGTAAAGTTCCTTCTGAGGAGCTTGCCAAACATACAAAAAGAAAAAAATCACTAACCAGAGTGAGAGCTCTGTGGCGCTGCCACAGAAAAGGGCCACTCAAGGGGATCATTGCTCCCAGGAGGGCGCCTTTTGTGGGCGGCGCCAGCATCCCTTGCTCGTGTTGCTGTGGAGAGGACTGAAGGGGTGCCAGGTTCATGCAATCACCTCCTTCCATTCAGGAACCAGCTGAACGTCTCCCTCCCAAAGATCAAGGATCACAGCTGCAACTTTCTTAGCGTGTTTTCCTAACCACTTGCCATTGTTTTACCAAACCCTTGGCGTGGTTTTCCAAGGAAGGTTTTTCTCTGTTCCAGAGAGGGGTTTCAATTACTGAAGCTAAAAGCTTCTGGCCACGGCAGCCTGGACAGCAAGTGAGGACATGATTGCCACAGACTTGACTACTGGGCTGCACTCAGGAACACAGGTGTACACCTCCACACCTGGCACCACCCAGGCGCACAGGCCCAAGCACTTCCCACGGAATGCATAAAACGTACTGCCATTGAGTCAGTTCTGACTCATAGCAACCCTTACAGGACAGAGTAGAACCCTTGGGGCTTCATGACCAGAGCAGCAAGCCGTGTGTTCTCCTCCGGAGTGACTGATGGGTTAAAATCACTGACATTAGCCCACCATACCACTGCGTGCTCACTCATATACATATGTGTCCCTCAATTTTGAGTTCCTGGAATAGCCTTGTTTTCAAGTCTATATGTCAGAAAAAATTTACTTTTCGTGGTCAACGTCCCCCCTCCCCAATTACCACTTTTATTGTATTTATTTATTCTTGATAAGCACATTTTAAAATCAAGATTAAGTATTTAAATAGAAATTTCTTGCACATCTAAATATGCATATTTTCAAAGATAAAATTAAGATGGTTGAGCCTCATATGTGCAAACATCCTTGATACAACTGATGTAGGGATTGTTATAAGAGCTGTGAGAACCACCAATAAAATGATTTATTTTTAAAAGTTAGTTGAGCCTCCAGATATTTTAACTTGCACCGAATCAAGTCATCCTAGCATTTGCTAGGAACTGCTTTTGACTCAGAACAACCCAATGTGTCACAGAGCTTTCAATGACTGAATTTTAAGAAGTAGACTGCCAGGCCCTCCTTATGATGGGCTTTTGGGTGAATTTAAACTAGCAGCCTTTCAGCTAAACACGTTAACTTTTTGTTATTGTTGTTGCCATCATCATTTTATTTTTTTAATTAATAAATCTTTTTATTGGGGCTCATACAGCTCTTATCACAATCCGTACATACATCAATTGAGCAAAGTGCCCTTATACATTCGTTGCACTTGTCATTCTTTTTTTTAAAACATTTTATTAGGGGCTCATACAACTCTTATCACAATCCATACATATACATACATCAATTGTATAAAGCACATCCATACATTCTTTTCCCTAATCATTTTCAAAGCATTTGCTCTCCACTTAAGCCCTTTGCATCAGGTCCTCTTTTTTTTTCCCCTCCCTCCCCGCTTCCCCCTCCCTCTAGTGCCCTTGGTAATTTATACATTGCTATTTTGTCATATCTTGCTCTATCTGGAGTCTCCTTCCCCCCCTTCTCTGCCGTCCATCTCCCAGGAAGGAGGTCACATGTGGATCCTTGTAATCAGTTCCCCCTTTCCAGCCCACTCACCCTCCAATCTCCCAACATTCGCCCCTCACACCCTTGGTCCTGAAGGTATCTTCCACCCTGAATTCCCTGTGCCTCCAGCCCCCATATGCACCAGTGTACAACCTCTGCCCTATCCAGTCCTGCAAGGTAGAATTCTGATCATGGTAGTTGGAGGGAGGAAGCATCCAGGATCTTGGGGAAAGCTGTGTTCTTCATTGGTACTACCTCACACCCTGACTGACCCATCTCCTCTCCTAAACCCTCTATGAGGGGATTTCCAGTGGCCGACACTTGGGCCTTGGGTCTCCACTCTGCACTTCCCCCTTCATTCAATATGGTATATATATAGACTGCCAGGCCCTCCTTATGATGGGCTTTTGGGTGAATTTAAACTAGCAGCCTTTCAACTAAACATGTTAACATTTTTTTTAAATTCAGGGGGTTTTTTGGTTTTGTTTTATTCGTTTTATTAGGGGATCATACAACTCTTATCACAATCCATACATACATCAATTGTGTAAAGCACATCTGTACATTCATTACCCTCATCATTCTCAAGACATTTGCTCTCCACTTAAGCCCCTGGCATCAGGTCCTCATTTTGCCCTCCCTCCCCGTTCCCCCATGCATCATGAAATGTTGATAATTTATAAAGTATTACTGTCATATTTTACACTGTCCATCATCTCCCTTCACCCACTTTTCTGTTGTCCATCCCATCAGGGAGGGGGTTATATGTAGATCCTTGTAATCAGTTCCCCCTAGCTACCCCACCCTTCCTCTACCCTCCCAGTATCACCACTCACACCACTGGTCCTGAAGGGATCATCCTCCCTGGATTCCCTGTGTTTCCAGTTCCTATCTGAAACAGTGTACATCCTCTGGTCTAGCCAGACATGCAAGGTAGAACTCGGATCATGATAGTGAAGGGGGAGAGGGGAAGCATTTAGGAACTAGAGGAAGGTTGTCTTTTTCATTGGTGCTACATCACACACACCTTGACTGGCTCGTCTCCTTCCCTAGACCCCTCTGCAAGGGGATCTCCAGTGGCCGATTAATGGGCTTTGGGTCTCCACTCTGCACTCCCTCCTTCATTCACTGTGGTAAGATTTTTTTGTTCTGATGATGCCTACATATGATCCCTTTGACACCTTGTGGCCGCACAGGCTGGTGTGCTTTTTCCATGAGGTAGATGGCCGCTTGTTTACCTTCAAGCCTTTAAGACCTGAGACACTATACCTTTCGATAGCCAGGCACCATCAGCTTTCTTCGCCACATTTGCTTATGGACCCATTTGTCCTCAGCAATCATATCATGGAGGTGTGCACCCAATGATATGATTTTTTGTTCTGATGATGCCTGATACCTGATCCCTTTGGCACCTCATGATCACACAGGCTGGTGTGCTTCTTCCATGTGGGTTTTGTTCCTTCTGAGCTAGATGGCCACTTGTTTACCTTCAAGCCTTTTAGACCCCAGATGTTATATCTTTTGATAGTTGAGCACCATCAGCTTTCTTCACCACATTTGCTTATCCACCCACTTTGCCAACTTTTTGCTGCACCTAGAACTGCAACTTTATTGTTGTTATTGTTTTTCTGTGCTCTCATAGTGACCCATTCTCCAACAGAATGAAATGCTGCCTGATCTGCATTGCCCTCACAGTCATGGCACTATTTGGGCCCATTCTTAGAGCAATTATGCCAATTCACTGCACTAAGAGTCCTCCACTCTTTGCTGGCCCTCTGCTTGCCAGGAACTGATATCTCCTGACAACATATCCAAAATACTGACAATTCTTGTTATACTCTCCTCTAATGCGTATTCAGTCTATACTTCTTCCAGTAGCCCATAGTAGGTTCAATATTCTTCACAAACATCATAATTCAGATGCATTGATGCTTCTTCAGTTTCTTTATTCGTTGTTGAGTTTTTGGATACATGTTTGCATTTTGAAAGCAAGTGAAAATACCATGGTATGTGTCAGGCACACCTTTGTCCTCAAATTTATATCTTTGCTTTTTAACACTTTAAAAAGGCATTTTGCAGCAGTTTTGCCTAATGTAACACGTTCTATGATTTCTTGACTGTGGCTTCCATGGAGTTGATTGTGGATCCAGGTAAAAAGAAATTTTTGATTTCAATCTTTTGTCTCTGTGTATTTGTCTATTGTCTATTTTTTGTTTTCTTTATTTTGCATGGTGATCCATAGTGGAGGCTGCAGTCTTTGATTTCCATCAGTAATTGCTGTAATTCTTTACTTTCAGCAAAGTTGTGTCATCTATATATTGCAGGTTGTCAATAAATCTTACTCTACTCCTAATGCCACCATATTTTTCCTAAAGTCTAGAGTCTAGGATTATTTGCTCAGCATACAAGCTGAATAAGTATGGTAGAAAGATTCCATCTTGACTCACATCTTTCTTCATTTTAAACCACACATTCCCCTTGTTCTGTTGGATCAACTAGCTCTGTGCTGAGGTACAGGTTCCTTGTGAACACAACTAAGTACTCTGGAATTCCCATTCTATGTTATGTTATCCATCATTCGTTAGGATCCACCCAGGTGCCTTTTTGTAGTCAATAAAACAAGAGTAAACGTTTTATAATTCTCTTTTCAGCCATGATCTATCTGACATTGGCAGTGGCATCCTTCATTCCATGCCCCCTTCTATATGGAACTTGAATTTCTAGCAGTTTCCTATTGATGTACTGCTACAAATTTTGCTTGTATGTGGCATAATGGCACTTTTAGATAATGTCTGTCTCCTATTGGATCACTTTTCTTTGGAATGGATACATGTATGAATCTCTTCCAGATGGTTGGCCAGGTAGCTCTCTTCCAAGTTTCTTGGCACAGGAGAATAAGATCTCCCAACATTTATGCAATTATTGGAACATCTCAATTTACATTCCATCGATTCCTGGAGAATAATTTTTCATAGTGTCTTCAGTGTAATTTGGACTTCATTCTTTCATGCCTTTGGTTCTTGGCCATATGCTACATCCTGAAATGGCTGGATTTTGTGTATTCCATCCATCTTCTTTTCATGTTTCTTGAAGCTTGAATTTTTTTCTTATTCTCTGAAATTGATCAAATGTAAAATCAAGATTCATTTGACAATTATTGGTGACTGGAATGGGCAAGTTGGAAACAAAGAAGGACTGGTAGTTGGAAAATGTGGCCTTGGTGATAGAAATGACTCTAGAGAATAGAAATAGCATTTTGCAAGACCAACAACTTATTCATTGCAAATATGTTTTTTAACAACACAGTTACTACACATTGGCCTCAGTAGATGAAATAAACAGAAATCAAATTCACTTCACTTAATGGCTCAAAGTTAGCCAATATGAGTGGATTCTAACTCATATTGAACAGAGTAGCACTACCTCTGTGGATTTCTGAGACGGGAAACCTTTTGGAAAGTAGAAAGCTTTATCTTTCTCCTGTAGAGCAGCTGGTAGTTTCAAAAATAACTGTTGATCTTGCCCAACATGTAATCATTATGCCACCAGGGCTTGTACCTTAATGACAAATGAGCTGAGGTAGTTTATTGTGCCAACCTGGCCAATAAACATATGTGGGATTAATTGAAGGGTGAAGAGATAAATGGCTTGGAGAATCTTTTCTTTCTTGTCTCTTGTTCTTTGATCATCAGACCAATGTGCATCTGCCTTGCTGTTCTCTGCCTCCATTTGCAAGCTACACTACCTGTGGGATACCTAACCCATGTACCGTGTCGCTGTAATTTGAGGTTCCTTCAAGACCTGCTTCACCACACCATTGAGATTTACATCTCTTGAGCTGGGGACTGACAGACCCTGTCATCTGGCTGACTGTTGGTGACCTGCCTTGCTGTTTGCTACCTGTGCCTGGATAGCCTGAATTGCTCTACAGAGGACTCCCCAGCGTCCCACAAGACTTGAAGGACTGCCAGTGTCTCACAACTGTCTCACGGGAGTGAGTTGCACTGAGCCATTTGTATTCCTTGTAATTTAATTAACTGTTTATTTCTTATGCTACACATCTATCTGTATATATATATATATATATATATATATAGATATAGATATAGATATAGATATAGATATAGATATATATAATTGTTCTCTAGAGAACCTTAACACATGAGTGTTCATTAGGTTTTCTTCTTCAAGATAATTTTTTTCTTTGGCTGTTGAATAATAACTTACCATCACTAAAGATAAGCTTCAATTCCATGATGAATAAGCATCTAACACCATGAGGAAAGGGAGGCTACCTAACAAGCCTCAAAAAAGATGGATGGCAAACTAAACACAGCTCACTGCAGTCCTTGCTTTCTTGGATTTTCCCTAGTGCCTTCACTGAAGCCCTCTTATGGATTGATCCCTGGTTCTGACTTCACTACACACTCTGCATGGTAGAGGGTAATCCTTGGAAGCTCTTTCTAACATCTCCAAATCTTGGTGGCCAGGGATCAATCTCAGAAAAATCCAGCAGCAATGATTACTTGCCGACCATAGGTCATATTACTTCTTCTCCAGCATGTTCCTGGACCTTATCCGACTGAGTGGCGTGACTTCTTAAGCACAGAAGTAAGGTCATTAGGGGAAATAATTTAAAGCAAATAGAATGTTAACACATTAAAAAATAGTCTGATTTTTGAGGGCCTATTCTCCTGCCAGGGATCCCTGGTCACATCGTGGTTACAAGCGGGGCTGCTAACCACAAGGTCAGCAATTTGAAACCACCAGCTGCTCCAAGGGAGAAAGATGAGGCTTCCTACCCCAGTAAAGAGTTGCAGTCTCAGAAACTCACAGGGGCAATTTTATCCTGTCCCATAGTGTCTCCATGAGTCAGAATTGACTCGATGGCAGTGAGTGTTTGCTTTCTTGTTTGTTTTCACTCTCCTGCCAGTCACTGTGCTAAGTCTTCATTTCAACATTATCTGTAATCCTCAAAAAAAAAAAAACAACCTGTGGGTAAATATTATCATATCTATTTTAAAATGAAAGAGATGAAGAGATCGTGAGAACTTGCTGAAGACCCCACTGACAGTGTGGAACTCTGAGTTCATGTCAAAAACCAGCAGTCCTCGTGCTTCACTCCTGATCTGTGTGAGTTTGAGACCCTTCAGGCCCTACTTCTAGCACGCTCTTGAAATAACGTGTTTATTAAGTCCTTTATGAATCTATTATACTTCATTATTCTACTAATCCATTTTTCTATTGATTACTATATTGGGCAATTTAACTCTCCAACGAGTATTCATTAACTAACAGGTGACGTTAACACCCCTTGCCCTAAGCCGTAAATGCCACTTGCCTTTGAGTGAACTTGGGCTCATGAGAACCCCGTCTGTCAGAGTACAACTGTGCTTCATATGGTTTTTAATGGCTAATTGTTAGAAGTGTAATCATCAAGGTTTCCTTTCGAGGCACCTCAATGTGGGCTGAAACCTGCATCCCTCAGCTTAGCATCCAAATGCACTGACTGTATGCATCACCTAAAGAGGAACAGTGATACAGCCTGTGATGTCGTCCTGACGACTTCACCAAGGCCAGCCTATGGAAAGTGCTCAGTGGCCGTTTGCTGAATTAAAGGGAAAAAATAGCTGTATAGATGGGGGAATATATATAAAACTATACCACCTGGTCTCCAAATTTGTGAGGTTTTACTTATTTGAAAGTAAACTGCAATTAAAAATAAAAGGGAGCCGGAGACCCAATTTTGCCAGCACAATTTGTTAAAGAGATGATCTCTGTCCCACTGAATGCTTTCTCGCCCTTTGTCTTAGATCAGTGGCCTGTGGGTGCACTGCAGGGCTCCCTGTTCCGTCCCACAGGGCTCCACACTATCCTCCGCCAGCACTCGCTGTTTTGACTCCTGTGGCTGGCAACAGGCTGGAGGGCAGGCACCGCGAGACCTCCTGCTTTGTTTTTCTTGTGAGTTCGGTGCTCATCCTCTTGCTTCTCTTTGTGAAGTTGGATGAAGTCTCCATTGCGTTCCCTGGAGCCATCACCAGGGATGAGATTAGCCTCCCCTCAGACGGGTGCATCACAAGTAAATGAATGCAGGTGCAGTTAGGTTAAAATGAACATCTTATCGTTAGTTTTCCCTTTTGACACACTTTAAATTTGTTCTGCTTTTGATTATTTTCTCCTTTCTTTTGGATTGAGGTTTTTTTGTAATTTATTTTGTTATTATTGATAAAGGGGGGTATATGATTTTCCTTATATGAAATCCAGGATAACTAAATCTATAGAGAAAATAACTACATTAATAGTTTTCTAGGATTATGGCAGAAAAGGTGGGGGGAGGGGGTTAATAATAAATACAAAAATTAAGAAAATGTTCTAATATTGATTGTGGTAATAATTGCATAAATATTTTAATATATTCAAACCACTTAGTATCAGCTTCTCATTTTCCCCTCCCTCCCCACACCTCCCTCCTTCATGTACACTTGATAATTTATAAATTATTTTGTCATATCTTACACTGTCTGACGTCTCCCTTCACCCACTTTTCTGTTGTCCATCCTCAAGGGAGGAGGTTATATGTAGATCCTTGTAATCTGTTCCCCCTTTCTACCCCACCCTCCCTCCGCCCTCCTGGTATCGCCACTCTCACCACTGGTCCTGAAGGGATCATCCGTCCTGGATTCCCTGCATTTCCAGTTCCTATCTGTACCAGTGTACATCCTCTGGTCTAGCCAGATTTCTTAGGTAGAACTGGAATCATGATAATGGGTGGGGAGGAAGCATTTAGGAACTAGAGGAAAGTTGTATGCTTCATCGTGCTACACTGCACCCTGACTGGCTCACCTACTCCCCACGACCCTTCAGTAAGGGAATGTTCAGTTGCCTACAGATGGGCTTTGGGTCCCCACTACACACTCCCCCTCATCCACAATGATATGAATTTTTGTTCTTTGATGCCTGATAACTGATCCCTTCAGCACCTTGTAATCACACAGGCTGGTGTGATTCTTCCATGTGAGTTTTGTTGCTTCTGAGCTTTATGGCCACTTGTTTACTTTCAAGTCTTTAAGACCCTATATGATATATCTTTTGATAGCTGGGCTCCATCAGCTTTCTTCACCTCATTTGCTTATACACCCACTTTGTTTTCAGCAATTGTGTTCGGAAGGTGAGTATCATGGAATGCCAGTTTAATAGAACAAAGTATTTTTGCATTGAGGGAGTACTTGAGTGGAGGCCCAATGTCCATCTGCTACCTTTATACTAAACCTATAAATATATGCACATCGATCTATTTATTCATCATAGTATATAAATATATTTACATATGTACATGCCTTTATACCTCTATAAGTGCTTTCCTCTATTTCCTTTTGTCCCACTATCATGCTCAGCTTTCATTAGGGTTTCAGTAATTCCTCTCTGTTACATTACCCTTGATCATGTCTTACCAGGCCTCCTACACCCGCCTTACCACTGATTTGGATCACCTGCTGTTCCCTTGTCCCTGGGTTTAACCCCACTTCCTTTCCCCACCACCTCCCCCTCTCCCATGTACCCCGAACTGCCAGTCCCGTTGTTTTCTCCTCCAGATTGTTCATCTAGCCTATCTTATTTAAACAGACTTGCAGAGATAATAACATGCACAAAAACAAGACAGAGCATAACCAAGCAACAAAAGAAAACAAAAAGCTAATGACAAAAATAAAACAAAACAAAAAAGAAAAGCTTGGGCCATCTAGCTCAGAAGCAACAAAGCCCACATGGAAGAACACACCAGCCTGTGTGATCGAGTGGTCCTGAAGGGATCAGTTATCAGGCATCAAAGAACAAAAAATCATATTATTGGCTGCACACCTCCATATGATCGCCGAAGACAAACGGGTGCATAAGCAAATGTGGCGAAGAAAGCTGATGGTGCCCAGCTATCAAATGAGATAGTGTCTGGGGTCTCAAAGGCTTGGAGGTGAACAAGCGGCCATATAGCTCAGAAACAATAAAGCCCACATGGAAGAAGCACACCAGCCTGTGCGATCACAAGGTGCCAAAGGGACCAGGTATAAGGCATCATGCAAAAAAAAAAGAATATGTGTATATGTGTGTGTGTGTATGTGTGTGTGTGTGTATGCCATAGTGAATGAAGGGGGAAGTGCAGAGTGGAGACTCAAGGCCCATTTGTCGGCCACTGGAGATCCCCTCATAGAGGGGTTTAGGAGAGGAGATGGGTCAGTCAGGGTGTGATGTAGTACCAATGAAGAACACAGCTTTCCTCCAGGTCCTGGATGCTTCCTCCCCTCCAACTACCATGATCCGAATTCTATCTTGCAGGACTGGATAGGGCAGAGGTTGTACACTGGTGCATATGGGGGCTGGAGGCACAGGGAATCCAGGGTGGACGATACCTTCAGGACCAGGGGGGTGAGGGGCGATGTTGGGAGAGTGGAGAGTGAGTGGGCTGGAAAGGGGGAACTGATTACAAGGATCCACATGTGACCTCCTCCCTGGGAGATGGACGGCAGAGAAGGGGGGAAAGGAGACTCCGGATAGGGAAAGATATGGCAAAATAACAATCTATAAATTATCAAAGAATCGTGAAGGAGGGGGGAGTGGGGAGGGAGGGGGAAAAAAGAGGACCTGATGCCAAGGGCTTAAGTGGAGAGCAAATGCTTTGAAAATGATTAGGGCAAAGAATGTACGGATGTGTTTTATACAATTGATGTATGTATATGAATGGATTGTGATAAAAGTTGTATGAGCCCCTAATAAAATGTAAAAAAAGGAAAGCTTGTAGTTAGTTCAAGGACTGTTTGCTGGCCTTTAGGAGTGTTTTCTGGTTGAATCTGATGGGGTTCCAACCCCTAGCCCCAAAGTCTATTTTTGGTATTCCTTGGGAACTTTATTGCTCTGTTCCGCTTGCTGTTCTGTTGCTCGCCCTTAGTGTTTTGCCTCAGTGTGGTGGGATCACATCAGGCACAATTCCCACACTGTGTTTCCAGTGTTGTCCCCTGTAGGGCTATGTGTCAGTGAGGGATATCATGTCTCATAGTGGGACCGGCCATATGATCTTCTCTGTGCATTGGCTGCTCTAAGCAGGAATATCATCTTCAAGGCTTGGTGGGCTAGGATGTGCTCCACTCTCTCTTCCTCCCCCTTCATTTGCTCCTGTTTGCTCTGTCCCTCTCCCTGAGCAGCAGCTTCAGTGCTGTCTTCTGAAATAAATTCTTCTCTGGGGAGGGGACTAAATTTATTCTTGAGTAGAAAAAAAGAAAAATTATACATTGTCTGATGAATATATTTAAATTTTTACTTTTCCATCCCTCTCCCATGACACATTTGAAAATGTTGTTCTTGTTGTTAGGTACCCTCAAGCCAGTTCCAATTCATAGCAACCGTATGGACATCAGAAAGAAAAGCTGCTGGTTCTGCACGTCTTCACAAGTGTTCTGTTTGAGTCCCTTGTTGCTGCCACCGTGTCAATATATCTTGTCGAGGGTCTGCCTCTTTTCCCCTGCCCCTCTACTCTCCTGATACCATGTCCAAGGTATGTAAGATTTGACGTTTATTCTATTTAAAAATCCCTCACCTCATTTTTAAGATGAGGAGACTGAGGACCAGAAGATCTGAGGTGTCTGTCTATAGCCCCCATAGGCAGAACGAATCCCAGAGCTACACAATTGTAGGGTCTGCCCTCTCCTGCAACATTGAACCCATCCCTGGGACCTCTTCTCCTAAGCATTACAAAACTTGTACTTCCAACTACACAAGTCCATACTCCTAGTAGAACATGCGTGCATCTGTCTACTTACCTATACACAGAGACACATGCATATATATGCACAAATGGAGGGAGGAGAGGATACACACCAAATTCTTGGTAGCAACTTCCATCAGGATGGGGAACAGCATTATCAGGGAGCTTGTAACTTTTGCTCATCTTACATCACTGTCATTTATTACAATAATGTGTATATTCATTTATTACTTTTTAAATATTTTTAATTTTAAATAAAATTTTAAATATTTTAAAAGTCATGGAATTATCAAACATGTTATAACTACAAGGTATTCTTATTCATTTTATTATGTATACATGTGATTTCCATGTCCTCTGTATATCTGGCTGGGTTTGGGTCACAGAGTGGCTATACCTAAAGCTCTATACTTGGAGAATAGCAGAACATTTAGAGTTTCATTGAAAAAGAAGTTGACGACAGAGGGAACTGATTACAAGGATCCACATGTGACCTCTTCCCTGGGAGAGGGACAGCAGAGAAGGGGGGAAGGGAGACTCCGGATAGGGCAAGATATGACAAAATAACGAGGTATAAATTACCAAGGGCACATGAGGGAGGGGGGAAAGGGGAGGGAGGGGAAAAATAAAAAGAGGACCTGATGCAAGGGGCTTAAGTGGAGAGCAAATACCTTGAGAATGATTGGGGCAGGGAATGTATGGATGTGCTTTATACAATTGATGTATGTATATGTATGGACGGTGATAAGAGTTGTATGAGTCCCTAATAAAATGTAAAAAAAGAAAAGAGGAGAAAAAATGATTAGGGCAAAGACTGTAAAGATGTGCTTTATACAATTGATATATGTATATGTATGAACTGTGATAAGAATTCTATGAGCCCCAATAAATTGTTAAAAAAAAAAAAAGAATTTTCTAAGTCAAAACATAAAGTTTAATTTGGAAAGCAGAAAAAAAAAGAAGTTGACGATTCAATTCAATAGCTACATAATTCAGCTCAAGGATTAGTGGTGAATCTTCACTTTGTGTTTTTGCTGAACTACAGAAGATCCTGCCTCACATAATTGACTGCCTCGACCACTTGCTCACAAGCACCCTGGATTCCTTCCAGCCATTTCCCTCCCTCCCGACCCTGAGGATTTCAAGAACTCATGCAGCACGGTGAGCTCTCCGACTCAGAGAAGCATCACCACTAATCCAACGCGTTTTTCTTATCTTGATCCATTGCCTTTCCTTGACTAAGCGTTACAAAGGTTGAGGGCTCTCCGAAAGGTGCTTACTCAATGCCTAAGCTTACTCTCAGAAAATAGAATGGTCTATATTGTCATTAGCCAAAGGTAGTTGCTCCCCATTTGTTCCACCTTATCATGTCCCACTCTCCCTTCTGCTCTTCTGCTCTCAAAGCCACCTCCACTGGCTCCATTCCTCTCATCAACCCACCTCCTCCGAAACCATACCGGAGATGGCATTGTTCTCTATCGCTGTCCCCAGGGTCCAAAGACATTCTTTGGGTCTTTAGTCCTAACAAAGACTTTTCTAGGTCTTGTATAAACTAGAGGCTTTTATTCAATTGACGCCTGCTTTTCTTGTCAAAACACCTAAAGTTCTTGTCCCCTTTAGTCCTCAACTTGTCTTCTATCGTCCAACAGCTGTACTAAAACTTGTATATTTAATAAACTTATAATATTCAATTAATCACATGTGTATTCAATTAATTATTTTTAAAATCTCTCCCTTCCCTTTTTTTTCAGTCTTCATCTGATCTCATGTCCCAGACATACGGTCAACCAGTTCTCGTAGGGTGTCTCTACCTTGGTAACTATGGTTACCCCTTGATCACCCCTTCAGTCCTTTCTCACCTACTCCTTACATGATGGTGGCCCTGGCTTCTCTTCACACTTTCCAGGTCCCTCCAATTTACACCCTATCCAAATGCTCTCATTTGCCCTCAGTTTTCTATCACCATCAATATGCTGATTAATAAATCAATGTCGGCTTAGATGTTTGATTCGTCTGAGGCACAGGATTTTATTTCTGGAAATTGTCTGTCTGTGGGCAGAAGCATGACCCGAGGAACTTGTTAATGTGCATTTTGGAGCCTCGTTTCCAGAGTCTCTTTAAGTAACTTAGCAAGTGTTATTGATAGTCACGTGCTTACCCACCTTAAGATACATGATGGTAATGAAGTTTTACTCATATCCTCTGTAGACTCCTCAAGGGTCTGTGAACCAGAAAGACAGCTATGCATTAAATAATGCAATATAGTATGACTGAATACTACATTTAAAAATGTGTATGGTGTTTATAAAGAAAGACAAGAAAATGAAGACTTGTAGGTAGTATGAGATTTGTATTGGGCCTACAAGAAAGTAAGGTCCCAAAGGAACAAAGTCCTCAGCTCTTGGTCCTGAAGCAGCAGCAGCAGCAGCATTCCGGGCTTGATGGACATGCAAATTCCCCGGCCCAAGCCCACACCTAGGGAATTAGAATCTCTAAGGGTGGTTCTCTGCAGTCTGGATTTGAAGCAAGTCTGGGCCCCACTGAGATACAGAAATTGGATCTGGGAGTGTCTAGGAAATGGCTGGACAAATGGATAGAGACCAGACAAATGACTCACATTGTTCTCCGAAGACATTGCGCAGTGTATGGAAAGTGAAGTGTGTTACCCCCAAACAAGGCAATGCTGATTTCCGCCATGCTGAATCAGTGACTTTCTTTAGGGAAGACCTGAGCCGCACAAAGCCCCCCGCCTGCTGTGATGCTCGTTACTGTGTTCCTGAACTCGCACTCTATCCTGCAAGAGGGCAAAGTGAGTCAGTGTACAGCCGTTGCTCTTAATTATCCTATATTTAAAACATAGTCATCTGAATAAATTCTGGGTAGTATGTGAAGACTACCATAAGACTGTGTGATGTTTTATCCTATTTGTTTAATTTACATTTAGCATTCCATCTGTACCAATTAAGTCATAAATTTGTTCAGATAGTGGAAAAAAGAATGTGGTCTTTAAAACTGGTAAGAAGCCAGCCAGTTCCAAAGCAGTAATGCTTAATAAATTATCTGTGCACCCAATATGTTCTATGATGTACAAAAGCATGTATCATGATCAAGGAGGCGTGGTAGTTAGTATTAGAAGTATAAAAATGAGTTCCTTGAGTTACAAAACAGCAAAACCAAAAACCTTTTAATTGAATCTTGACTCCTACCAACCCTATAGGACAGAATAGAACTGCCCCCAAATATATCCAACGCTGTAAATCTTTACTGAAGCAAACTGGTGCATGGCTTTCCTGACGAATTGCTAATGGGTTTGAAACAGTGGCCTAGTTGAGTGTTTAACCACTACACACCACAACTCCTGAATTATAAAAGACATATACCTTCATCACCAAAATGGATTTATTTATTCCATTTAGAACTACCACTGAAACAGCATTTGAGTCTGGTATGTGACTTACAACTTCTTTTATTGTAAATGTATAGAGGAGTGCCATGTACAATAATTAATCTACGTATATAAACCAAAACAAGGAAGTACCATGACCCATGAAGGGAACTTTCCATGTTAGCAAGCTCAAATGATAATGACCTTTTCCATGTCTGCTTTGCTGACTTGTCACCCAGAGGAGACTATTAGCCAAAGACTGTAGTTATTCCCCTCCTGAGGTTAAAGCTGCATGTCTCAACTCACAGCTTGAGAATCAGTTTGTAGATTCTGAGAGCACTTGCCCGGTGTAACCACATTGTCATCAATAGAATACAGTTGAATCTGGGAGTGGAGAACACATCATGTCATCCTAACTTGAGATTTTTCTGTACATGTATGTTAAGTGAAAGGGCTTGTGAAGAAAACACTCAGCACAGTTGGGAGGAGCAGGTAAACAGGATCTGACCAATAGGGTTAAAAAGTAATGTCTTTTGTTGAAAGTATAATTCGTTTTTCTTCTGCTTCCATTCTCGCCACAACAGAAAAAACATCACCCGTGAGCGTTAACTGCTAGAGCTTATTGAAGGCATACTATTGCTTTTCCTCATTCATTTCTCTGCAATATAGTGGCTGAATAGTATTGACTCATGGCACTGAGTTGGGTTTTCCTCTGCAAATGCAATAAATAATTCTGAGAAAGGCCACTAGAAATAGTGCTTATCACAACTATACAAGAAGAGCACTAAACTCACAAAAAAGAAATAGCACTGCCATTGGGTAAATCAGACCCATAGATACTCTATTTGATCACTGAGAACTTTGATATTTTTCTTAAATTCTGTACACTTCAAGCAACAAACAAAATCATGTTCCATTGTCAATATTTATAAATGCGAAAACATTAAAATAGTCTGTCAAACCCAAAACGCAAGGGTGGTTACCAACGCCAGTTTTCAGAAACGTGTATTACCAGCTAAATGTCTCGCTGCCATTGAGTCAATTATGACTCACAGCAGCCCCATAGGACTGAGCAGAACTGACCCCATGGACTTCTGAGCCTGAAACTCTAACCAGTGGTTCTCAACCTTCCTACACCCTTAATCCAGTTCCTCATGTTGTCGTGACCCCCCGACCCCCGCCACCAACAACCACCACAAAATTTTATCCGTTGCTACTTCATCATTGTAATTTTGCTGCCGTGAATCAGGAAACCTCTGTGAAAGGGTTGTTCGACCCCACAGGGTGGTCACGACCCACAGGTTGAGAACCACAGCTTGAAGCCTCAGCTCTATCCTGAGGATGGGCTGGTGGTTTCCCACTGCTGACCTTGGGTTATCGGCCTGAGCGGGAAATAGCAAGTGCACATGAAGAGAGCCAAACCTGACTAACACTTTAATAGATTTAAATCTGTTATATTTTGTTATTGTTGGTAGCCTTCTTGACTCTGTTACGTATTTTTCTATTTTTCAGTGTATATGTCACCCAGCATTGATGAATCTATAGGGACAATTGTAGATTAAGGATTCCTTGGGGGTATCGCATGAGAGGCTGCGGAGTAGTCAGAACCTAGTATCAAGGAGTACAAGAAGGAAAAAAATGTAAAATTGATTGTGATAGTGATTGTAAAATATTTCTTTATATGACTGACCTATCAAATTGTATAATGTCTGGATTCTGTACCTAAAATAATTTTTAAAGAGACTATATTTAACAGGAAAATATCAAGCTTAAATTGTATTAAATGTGTAAATATTTTTATTTCAAAAACATCCTGTTTTTATTTTCTAGTAACAAACAATAGAATGTGCTGTATGGTGTTCTCTTGTCAACTGCTTCCACGAAGTCAAGAACACAGCAGCAAACCCATATTATTTTAACTCAGTCTTCCTAGAAGCTCCATGTTTCCAATGTATTGATTCCATTTTGAGTAAAAGTGATATTTTGCTATTAGAATTTTTGGAGGCATCAACTAAGTCTATGTGGAAGAATCACACTAACCTGTGTGATCAAAGGATTATAAATAATATCATACAAATTCAAAGGAGGGAATGGTATCTGAGCTTAAATTGTGAACACCTGGCTTGCAGATGGGTGCGGACAATAGTGGAAATGCAAAACCCATTTCCAGGTCCACACATGGATTAAGCTTCCAGCAGATCACCTGTGACCATAGTTGACAGATGTGAATAGCCCTGTTATCGCATAGAGAGCATTGTAAATTTGATCACGGAAGGTGTAGGCTAAAATGTAATATCTTATCATTTGATTTCCCTTTGGATCCATTTTAAACTTGTTCTAGTATTTTTTTTAAAACTAAAGGGGAAATAAACATGAATTCAGCCTCCAGTGAATTCCCCGACCATAGACTAGAGATTTAAATAGCCTTGCTATCGTGCAAAGAACGTGTCATATGATCTTCATTTTGACCCATTTTAAATTTTTCTAGGTTTTAATATTTTCTTTCTTTTCTATTGATGTTTTTCCCTATTTTTTGTTGTTGTTAGGGTTTTTTGTTTGTCTTCTTTTTAAAATGCTCTTCTATATATGAAACCATGATAGGTAAATCTATGGAGACAGTAATTCAATTAATAGTTCCTTCAGGGTATAGCAGGGAAAACTGGGGGGAAGGGGGAACTAATAATGAGTACAAGAATGAAGAAAATGGTCTAAAATTGATTGTGATGGTGAATGTACATCTATTGATTGAACCATTGAATTGTAAAATCAGTGAATTATATACCAATAAAATTGTTTTAAAAATTAAAAAGAATGTCACTTTAGTATTTTTAAGAGAGAGAAAGATGAGGCTTCCTAATTCTGTAAAAAGTTAGTCTCTAAACCCAAAAGGGCATCTGTACCCTGTCCTATGGAGTCGCTATTTGTTGGAATTGGCTCAGTAAAAGTGAGTTTGGTTTATTTGTTTAGTTACTAAGAAATATTTAGTGTATACTTATAAGGCCTCATTCTCACAGTTCCAATAAAATACAACTATTGAAGATTCGTTTTGAGCCACAGTCTGGGCATGTGTTGTGTCGAATGTACCCTGTGGTGTGCAGTGCTGCGTGTGTGTGTGTGTGTGTGTGTGTGTGGGAGAGAGAGAGAGAGAGAGAGAGAGAGAGAGAGAGAGAGAGAGAGAGAGAGAGAGAGAGAGAGAGAGAAAGAGAGAGAGAAAGAGAGAGCTATCACTACATTGCTGGCTCACTGACATTGGTGGGAAGGTGGTCTCTATTATTTTTTCTCTGAGAATCAGGAATAGACTGGGTTCCTTTGGAAGAAATATTCCATCTAGCGTTTCCATGGAAGGCTGTGGGAAAGAGTGAACTCAGCGCATATTTAACCTTCACTGGCACCAGGCACCTGACTTGCAGTCCTTGCGACAGAGCCAAGCCCCCACGAGTGAGGAGCAGATGGAAGAGGCAGTGGTAAGACATTATAAACATTTTTGAAAATGAGTCTGCAAAGCCAAGTGGCCTGTGGAGTAGTGATCGGGGAGGAGAGCATGAGGAGCAAACTGCAACCTGACTTTGAGATTTCCCAGCAGGTGGCAAACATGACCAAATGAATCTGGTATTAAAATCATGGGGGTGGGCACCGGGTGGGGGAGGGTAGAGAGGACGTTGCAAGGAGGCGCAGATGCTCCCCCCATCCCCTGTCCATGTCTGCCTGCGAATCTGGCAGCCATTTTTCCATACTTTACCCATTTGTTTAGCGGAAATCCCAGACCAGTCATTACAGTACAATCCAAGCCAGCCAAAGGCAGGCCGGATAATGCACAAAAGTCCACAAGATGCTTTCAGACTGATATTAGAACACTCATTACCTACCGGACAAAAGCCAAACTCTGTACACGACATTCAGTGGCCTCCATAATCCAGTTGCATCCTAGCTTCCAACCTGGCCGTCTCCAATGCCTTTCCTGAAAGCTTAGCTCGATTTGGTGTGATTGCCACTCTTTATTCACATACAGCTCCTTCCTGCCACCTTGCCTGCTCGCGGTCCAAAGTCCCTTTCAAGGCTCAGCTAAGAGTCCATCGCCTTTGGCAAAGCCCTCGGAGCCCATATTGCTCCTCTTCCGTGCTCCAACCACAATTCAATTATTCCTTTATCTTTTGAATCCAGGTGTTTAATTTTCCCTGTTCAATAGGAAGGGAAAGTGCAAAGCCATGCCCATAGCTACATTTGTATCCTCTGCGGGACTGTGACCCCTACTCTCACTTCCATACTTGCGATTACGGTTTCTCCCGGTTCTGACTGCACCGCTATCGGCATAAACGTGTTTTCAGGGACCTGGGCCTGAGCCCTTGATTCTTGCATGCCAACTGCGCAAGCTTGGACACTTTGCTCAGATGATTGCTGCCTCAGTGACCTCATTCATGCAGGATGGTTACGGTCCTGCCTCGTTAATGTAACTGTGGGAATTCAAGAAAGTCAACAGACATGAAGCGTGCAGGAGGATCCTGGTCCCGAATGAAGACACAGAACGCCCTGTTGCTATTCATTGCCATCAAAGTGGTCCTGACTCATCATGACCTCATGTACAAGGAAAGTAAACGTTGCCTGACCCTTCTCCATTCCCTTGAATGGCTGCAGATCAGGAGTTCACGATCCATGCGTTTTCCGTTGGCTGATTTTCAGAAGTAGATGACCGGGCCTTTCTAGTCCAGCTTTGCCTGGAAACACCACTTGAAACCTATTCACACAGACAGGTCAGTGGTAACTGCACATGATGGCCATCGGCCAAGAATCAAACCTGGTTCTCCTGCATAAAAGATAAGAATTCTACCACGGAACCATAAATGTTCCTTAAAACAAAACCTAGTATTTATTATTAAAACCTATTATTATTGTTGCTGTTATTATTATTTTGGCAACCTACAAAATCAGTGTTTTCTCAACCTTTACCAAAATCTGTCTGGAAAGAAGGAATCAGGATAGAAAGGCAATCTGACTGCAGAGCCACGATCTTGACTTTTTCTGTCTGCCCATGATCTTTAAAATAAAACAACTTTATTTACCACATGACCAATGGTTTTAAATACTTATTCTTAAAATACTTTCCCTTAGACCATGATAACCTGAAAAGACTTCCAGATTATTAAATCTAAACTCTACATTGTACAAATGAGGGCACTGAGGTAGATTAATGCTATTAGCAAATTTATTGAGCATCTACTAAGTAGGAAATATTGGCATAGGTATTTGGATGAGAAAACTAAATCACATGCTGAGATGCCTGCTGTCATACAGGTTAAGCACCAAGAAAAAAAAATCTTCAAGTCTCTGAACCTCATAGATAAAAAGACTTTCTGAATGTGTTAGTTAGAATCTACGTCTCAAATTTCTTGGCTTCTTGCTTAGAACCTGCACTTTTTTTTTGTTTTTTGTTTTTTAAATCCTTTTATTGAGTGCTCATACAACTCTTATCACAATCCATCCATCCATTGTGTCAAGGATATTTGTACATTTGTTGCCATCATCATTCTCAAAACATTTGCTTTCTGCTTGAGCCCTTGATATCAGCTCCTCATTTTCTCCTCGCTCCCCACTCCACCCACTCATGAACCCTTGATAATTTTTTTTAACAATTTATTGGGGCTCATACAATTCTTTTCACAGTTCATACATATACATACATCAATTGTATAAAGCACATCTGTACAGTCTTTGCCCTAATCATTTTTTTCTCTTTTCTTCTTTTACATTTTATTAGGGACTCATACAACTCTTACCACAATCCATACATATACATACATCAATTGTATAAAGCACATCCATACATTCTCTGCCCCAATCATTCTCAAGGCATTTGCTCTCCACTTAAGCCCCATTGCATCAGGTCCTCTTTTTTTCCCCCTCCCTCTCCATTGAACCTGCACGTTTTATCATTATATCATAGTGTTATCGCAATCCGTGTTCAGCAACAGCTATAAAAATGTTTTACCTTTGAGGGAGACGTCAGATGGTGTAAGATATGATAAAATAATAATTATTTATAAATTATCAAGGGTTCATGACAAAATAACACTGTGTAAATTACCAAGGGCACATGAGGGAGGGGGGAGCAGGGAGGGAGGGGAAAAAAAAAAGAGGACCTGATGCAAAGGGCTTAAATGGAGATCAAATGCTTTGAGAATGATTTTGGAAGGGAATGTATGGATGTGCTTTATACAATTGATGTATGTATATGTGTGGATTTTGATAAGAATTGTATGAGCCCCTAATAAAATGTAAAAAAATAAAATAAATTATCAAGGGTTCAGGGGGAGGGAGGAATGGGGAGGGAGAGGGAAAAATGAGGAGCTGATATCAAGGGCTGAAGTAGAAAGCAGGTATTTTGAGAATGATGATGGCAACATACATACAAATGTGCTGGTCACAAATGAAGTATGTACGGATTGTGAAAAGATTTGTATGAGCCCCTAATGATATTTTTAAAAGAAAGAAAAAGAGGAAAAAATTGTTTTACCTTTAACAACTATAGTAGTCCAAGGATTCATCTTCCCCACCTACAGCAAGCCTGATGGCCCTGAGCATGTTGATAAATTAAATACACCACCAAGTACCTTCCCACGGAGAATTCCTAATGCAGTAATTATTCCACCAAGCTCCTCAGCAGTTGTGTGTGGCCTGGGAAGGCTGAGATTGCATCTTCTCATTTCCTGCTTCTGTCCTTCCTTCTCTGTGGATTGGTTGTGCTTGAGTTCACGTCCATTGCAGTGAGAAGATGTAGAGAGAACAGAACTCAAACAGGTAACAAAGAAAAGATCATTTGAAGCCAATAAAATATTTAATAATGTATTATTAGTAAATAATGTTTGCCTAGGAAAGAGTGATTAGTCTTAGAAAGAAATGCAGATCACTGACCTACCTGGTCTGATAACATTATACAGCTGATTATAGGTTTCATTCTGATTTTATCAGCAGTCTGTCCCATGCAAAGACAGACATCATGCTTACTTGAGCATGCTCAATTTGATTATACATCAAAACTGCAAATCAAAAGTATGTTGTAAATATGCTTAATGTAGTTCCAATATTAAGGTAACATTTCACTGCAATTTCTAATGACTAATTCCTCAGAAGTGAACACCTATTCATTTTTAATAGTGTGCTCCTAGTGTGGAATTTGTTCATTTTGGGTGACCATGAGGGGATCAGAAATATCAGTGACATAGCTTCTGACATCACAGAAACATGCAAGTCACCACAGTACAAGTTGTCAGACAAGCCATCTCAGATGCGCAATCAGTATGCATGAAAGATGGAACTTGGAAACAAAGAGGAAGGAGCAGTACTTGGGAAACAGTGTATTAGTCTGGGTACTTTAGAGAAACAAATCCACAGAAAGTCATGTATAAGAGAGGGTTTTATTCAAAGGTTAAGTGTACACCAAGAAAACAGCCCAACCTAGTGCTGCCCAAGCCCACAAGTCCAACATTAACCCATTAACCCATATGTCCAACACCAGTCCACAAAGTCCTCCTCCATCTCACAAAACAGACGCAATGATGCTGAATGCAGGAGGAAAGCCAAGTGAATGTGTAAGCATCTCAGCGCTGGCAGGGGTCTCCATGTGGCTGCTCCAGCACCCAGGGCTGCATAGGGGCAGGTCCATGTGGCTTCTCCTCAGGGATGTCCAGCTGGAAGTGAGCTCCAGCTGCTAAAGCAGGGAACTGGCCAAGGCAGCTTCACCCTGGTCCAACCATCAGAAAGCAAGAGACCGGAGAACTCCAAGGGTGAGACACACCAAGCCATTTATCTGTCTGCCCTTTAAATTAATCCCACATGTGCTTATCGGCCAGGTTGGAACAATAAACTAACTCAATCCACCCCTTGCCAAACTGGCACCTGTACATAATTCTTTAGCTTCACAATTACAATTAAGTAACACCTACACCTTAACCCTATAATCCTGTGAATTTTCCCCCCACCTATGAAAGCATGTAAGCCAACCACTTCATGCCTTTATCTACCCCAATTTTGGGTATCCAATTTATATACTCCCCACTTACATCAACCCAGTTCTCTGAGAAGACAATCATATTTTCCAACATGAAGAGTCTTCTGTCCAGTTGGAACCTTGTGAAGTCTGCATCCATAAGCAGTCAAATCTGGACAGGAAATCCATAAAATCAGCAATAATATGCACCAGTTCCCAGGCTCAAAAATCTCTTCATCTGTTCAGGTTCTGGTCAACTAAATGTGGGCTGCCTCACTCAAGCTCCACAGGGTGCCCATTGGTCACCTTGCCTTTAGACCATGTGCTCTCACCAATACTCCACAAGCCTAGCCCCCTTGTGTTAGGTTATGAACCTTAGACCAGTCAACCCGCTCTCATCTTCTCAATTCCCTGTAAACTAAGTCCACAGGTGTCAGTGGCCAAACTCAACGTGTCTCTTTATTGCTGCATCTCTCCCACTTCCACTCAACAGTAGATCCAGGTGGTCACCCAGCAAGCATTTCAGCCTGCTCTCAGGTTCCCTTTAACATTCAGTCCCAGAGAGGAGTTTCCTTCATGGCTCCAGATGTTTATTCCAGCTTCTCACAAAGACCATTGGTTCCTGAGGACTCCAAAGCACTAGGTGGGGCATATATTTTCAAAGCTTTCTTGGCAGGTATGGCCTAAACCCATCTAAACATCACATTTTAATGGCCGAACAAGTGGACTTACAAAATTTCTATTTTCCTATTTCCCATATTTTCCCCAGAAAAGCAACCGAGTAAACAGTGTGGCTTTATCTGACCTCTGGCTAGACAAAGAAGAAAAACTTCCATGACGGAGAGGTCAAACAAACATCTACTCTCTATCTTATGATTTGTTTCTCCAGTACCCCACTCCCAAGGTACCATAGTGTATTAGTCTGGGTACTTTAAAGAAACAAATCCACAGAAACTCATGTATAAGAGAGAGTTTTATATAAAGGTTAAGTGTGGACCAAGAAAACAGCCCAACCCATTGCTGTCCAAGCCCACAAGTCTAACATTAACCAATTAACCCATATGTCAAACACCAGTTCACAAAGTCCTCCTCCAGCTCACAAAACAGACACAATGATGCCGACTGCAGAAGGAAAGCCAAGTCAGTGAACATGTAAGCATCTCAGCACTGGCAGGGGTCTCCACATGGCTGCTCCAGCACCCAGAGCTGCATCAGAGTAGATCCATGTAGGAAGTGAGCCCCGCCTGCTAAAGCAGGGAACTGGCCAAGGCAGCTTCACCCTGGTCCAACCATCAGAAAGCAAGAGACCGGAGAACTCGAAAGGCGAGGTTTGCGGGGCCATTTATCCCTCCTCCCTTCAATTAATCCCACATGTGTTTATTGACCAGGTTGGCACAATAAACTAACTCACATAGCCTTCGTGATAGAAATGAAGCTGGAGATTGCATGTAGAATTTTTAAAAATCAACAACTTCCTCATTGCAAACATCTTTTTTAAGAACATAAACAGTGATTATACTCATAGACTTGGCCAGATAAAACACACAAGAATCAAAGGGGCTAAATATGTGGGGAAAGATGGTACTAATCTCACTACCAGGAGCCAAAATAAAGCCAAGATTGACTCTGTAAAGGATCATCAACTGCTTATATGTGAGTTCAGGGTGAAAATTGAAACAAGTCCATGAAAGCCAAAATAGAGCCTTGTATATATTCCACCTGAATTTTTAAAGAGTTTCAAGAATAGATTAAACTCTTTTAACACTAATGACAAAATGCCTGATGAAATGTGGGCTGAAATCAAAATCATCATACATGAAGAAAATGCCAAAGGTAATTTCAGAAGACAAAATAAAGTGTTATAATGAAATATGCAAAGATCTGAGGCTGGAAAACCCAAATGCAAAAACACCTCAGCATATATCAAGATGAAAGAAATTTAAAAATTCAAACCTCGAATTGCAATATTGAAGAGAAGTTGGAAGGCATACACAGTCAGTGTACCAAAAAAGATTTGGTTAGCCAGCAACCAGTTCAAAAGTTAATACATGATCAAGAACCAATGATACTAAAGGAAGAATTTCAAGTCAAAAACAAGGATCCAGGAACTGGCTCAATACCTACTGAAATATTTTAATAGGCTGATGAAGCACGGAAAGCATTCACTCATGTATGCCAAGAAATTTAGAAGACAGCTACTGGCCAACTGACTAGAAGAGAACCATATTTGTACCCATTCTGGGGAGGGGGCATGAAATGGCCCAAAAGAATGTGGACATTTTCTAAATATCATTATTATCACATGCAAATGAAATTTTGCTGAAGATAATTCAATAATAGCTTCAGCAGTACATCGACAGAGATCTGCCATATTTTCAAACTGGATTCAGAAGAAGACATGGAATGAAAGATATCATTGCTGACATCAGATGGATCTTAGCTCGAGGCAGAGAATACCAGAAAAAAAATGTACTGGTGTTTTATTGATTATGTAATGGCCTTTGTGCGGTCATAGCAAACTATGCAGATCATTGAAATGAATGAGTTCCAGAACACTTCCTGATGCTCATATAGAGACTCTTCAGTGACCAGGAGGCTGTTGTTGAAACCAAAGAGGAGAATGGGGCGTGGTTCACAACGTGGAAAGGAGCATGTCAGCGCTGCATCCTTTCGCCACACTTGTTCAATATGTATGCAGAGCAAGTAATCCGAGACGTGATATACATAATCTATATCTAATAAACAGTACATAAACTATCGGAGAAGGACTATATAAAGAAGACAGGGATGTTTAAATTGAGGAAAAGCTAGTTCACACCTAAGACAGGCAGATAACACACCTGGCTCGCTGAAAGTATGGAGGACTTGATGCACTTGATGATGAGATCAAGGACTGCAGCCTGCAGTAAGGACTGCAAATCAGTGTAAAGAAAATAAAAATCCCCACAACTGGACCACAAGATAACACCGCAATAAATGGAGAAAAGATCGAAGTTGTCAAGGATCCCATCTTGCTTGGATCTGCAATCAGTGTCATGGAAGCAGCAATCAGAACTTAGATGCCGTCTTGGGTTGGGAAGACCTGCTGCGCAAGACTCCCTTAAGTTGCTGAAGAGCAAGGATGTCACTTGGAGACCACAGTGCACCTGACTCAAGCCAAAGAATTTTTTATTGAATCTGCATATGAAAATTGGACATTATATAAGGAAACCCAACAAAGAAGAATCGATACATTTGATCTGCTAAAGAGAATTAAAGTACTATATGCTGCCAGAAGACCAAACAAATCCATCTTGGAATTAGTACAGCCAGAGTGCTCTTAGAAGATAGAAAGACTGGCGAGACATTCTCTCGTGTACTTGAGACATATTATCAAGAGAGACCAGTCCCTGGAAAAGAATGTCATGCCTGGTAAAGAGCATGGACAGTGATAACAATGCGAAGTGAAGAGCTGGATTGACACAATGGCTGCAGCATTGGGCTCAAACCCACCAACTGTGAGAATGGCATAGGACTGAGAGCTGCTTTGGTCTGCTGTCCATCAGGTCACCGTGAGTCAGAACTGCAGGACAGCACCTAACAACATTATGAAGTGGCAAAACACAGTGACTCCTTGGGCTTTTTCTAGGCTCCTTAAAACTTACCTGTATTTCAGATGAGGCCTTTGTGGGTCCACGGTAGAATTCTCAGTCTCCATGCAAGCGAGTCAGGCTCGATTTCCAGCTAATGCACCTAATGCTCAGTCACCACCCATCTGTCAGTGAAGGTTTTGTATAGCCATGAAGCTAAATAAGTTCCAGCAGTTTCCAGACTAAAGTGGACTGGAAAGAAAGATCTGCCAGTCAATTTCCAAAAATCAGCCAGTGAAACACAATAGATCACAAAGGCTTGATCTTTAATGATGGGGATGGCACAAGACTAAATAGTGTGTTGTTCCATGGTGCATGGGCTGGTCATAAATCAGGGACTTAGTCTACAGCAGCTAACAACATATTTCTGATGAATCCCACATGATGAAATAAGGTGCTGTGTCAATCTGGGTAGACTAGAAAAACAAATTCATAAACACGGATATGTGTATAAGAAAGAGGTTTATAAACAAGAGCAATTGACTATTGAGAAAATACCCCAGCCCAGTCTAGATCAAGTCCATAAGTCCAATATTAGTCCATATGTCCAATACCAATCTATAAAGTCCTCTTCAGACTCACGAAACACATGCAATGATCCTGAATGCAGGAGGATCACAGGCCAATGGGTTGGGAGTCTTTTGGTTCCAATGGTGTTATTAGTATTTTAGCACTGGCAGGGGTCTCTACATGGCTTCTCCAGTTCCAGAGGTCTGGTTACATCAGGGTAGGTAGATGTGGCTTCTCCGGCTCCCAGGGTGTAGCACCATGTGTCTCCTCATTAAAGTGTCTCTAAGGGACTTGTCAGTAGAGAGTCTCAAAGGGAGTGACCTGAGAAAGAGAGTCTGTCTAACACCTCCAAGTAGGAAATCCAGGAATTCCCAGAATTCTGAGGTGGTCATGCCCATACAAAGGCCTCATTGGCTATGATCCAATTGATAAACTAGACTCCACCTCTTCACTCTTAATCCTATCAAGTCTCAAATTGACACCAGATTATGTAACTACCACAGGGGCCTACCAAATAATAATGACTAACCAAGAGATTACCACCAGTCTAGTTGAGAGACCTATAAAGTTAAAGAACTTTGTTTAAACCAGTTCCAACTCTGACAACTCTAATTATGGCAACTCTACTTGTATTAGAATTGAACTATGTTCCATAGAGTTTGTGGTGATTGACTTTTAAAAATAGATTAGAATCCAATGACTTTGACATAAGTCAATTCTGACAAAAGTTGAATAACTCATCATTTTAAACTATTTTCAGTATTAATGTCTCTTATTATTGGAATCTGTTAGAATTAGAAATATTACATATAAACTTAGAGATATACTGTAGTCTAAAACATACATTCATATATCCTTAAAAACTGCATAAATCTTTAAAAATTGCTTTGACAACAAGGAGTTGAACAGTCTAACCATTTTGTCAATTGTGGTAATAGTACCTTTGGGGCATTTGAATTATCCCTC